>NC_142628.1:10467500-10645000 GCF_059453375.1 Lepisosteus platostomus
TATATGAGACTGTGGTACACAGTGACTCTTTTGCACAGCCATTCTCCTTATTTCACATTGCTTGCCAGAAGAAGATCAGAGAACAGTGTTTACTCCGTTGTTTTGTCTTTTTAATATAAACTGTTTCAGCTTTCAGATCAACTGCCTTGTTCCCGAAGTATTAAAAGTTTCTATTGGAGGGTTTTCAAATGGTAGTTAATCTACAGTTCAAATGTGTGCTGCTGACAGCTGCCATCTTGATAACAGCACACCATCAGTCATATTTATTGAGACATAAGGCGTGGTATGAGACAGATTCATTAAACAATTTGCTGATACCTGCTATGTTAGCTGCAGATACCTGTTATTGTAGTTCCTCTCCTGCTGTTGAAAAACAGATTTTATCTTACAGTGTATGTCCCTACACATTGCCATGAAACACAAGTAGGAAGAAAATTAAGGAGATGAGGGATCTGTGATCATTACCATATTGAAGAAAATCCATGCGTGTATGTTTGAGATGGAAATGCAAGTGTGGGGTTGGTCGTTTTTTTATACTGGGTGCTGATGAGGCCTAGGAACACTACGCTGTATTACATTTAGCAAATAATACTTGGTCTTTTATCTCTAATAAGCTTTCTGACACCTGCCTTTTCAGTCAAATTTTGTTCTTTCAAAATGGATAATTTCCAAATAAAATAAGAATCCTCATCAGCAGAGTATTGTGATCCACAACCGAAACCCCTGAATTATTAATACCTCTGAAATAAGCTGCAGCTACTTACAAGATCCAGTGTAACTGCCATGCTTTCTCACAGACTGGGAGCTTTCAAGAATGTCATTTGTTTCATGGCTAATTAGTTCTGGAAACTGAGGGAGTTTTAGCTTTCATTTTCTAAGACTTTATATTTAATTAATAAGTGCCTAATTAATTACATTAGGGGATGTGGTTTGACATAGCAAACTGTAGCTTCCTATTTACAGTCTGTTATATGGATTGTTAATAAGATATCTCAAACATTAAATTAGTGCTGTTTCCATAAGGTTCAGAGTTAAAGGCTAATTGAAGTGAATGCTTGCTTGGTCATTGAAATGTTTTTTTTTTTCCCCTTCGGGGGCAATTTTTTATTTATATGTGGTATTGATCTGTCAATTTATTTAAAACACATTGCAGAAACTTACTGCGGCTTTGTAAGATATTTGTTTCTGGAGTTAATGTGAACCCTGAGGCTGTAAATGCTCTTGAAAAATGTATATCGCCTTCCTTTAAAATAAGAATTGATTTGAAATTTGGAAGGCCTCTGTACTATACTAGTGAGTCTGTTCACTAAAGGAATGCCTCAGGGCTTTGAAACAGACATGATCTACTTAGTAATGTTGTCGAAGATTCAACATGTTAAATATACACTCCTTGTCATATAAAAGGACCCACAGTACTGCAACACTTAGTTTTACTGTCAAATTGATAGCACCTGACATGAAATAGCTCTTAATTTCTCATTGGTTCTGTATTAGCAGGGAATTGCTTTGTTGCGTTGCTGTGGAAACAGAAAATGAATTTAGAGGAGAAGGAAGAACTTTAGCCCCCCCTTTCCCGAAGTCATTTGTCAGATGCTGTTGTTCTGCCTGTGTGTTGTAATTTAGCCTGACATAGAGTAGAATATAATTAAACCTTTGTGTTTCCCCCACAACGACTTGATTTGTAATTAAATTTAAGAGTGTGAAATGAGTTTGGGAAATTTTTTGGAAACCCAGGAGATGGTGAAAACCAGGCAGAGGGTTTCCCCCAAGAGAATTTGGAATCTAGACTGCTTGTCCGTAATTCCGAACACTCGTGATCCTGATCTGCCGCGAGCCCCTGTCACAGGGATTACCCGGGCAGTGTCTGTGTGTGTGTCTGGGGTTTGCCCGGCACCAGTGAGCAGGCAGTTTTGGCAGAGAGAGCGGCATCACTGCTTTAGCCTGTGCTGGCTGCTGAGTGCTCGGCTGGGCTCATGTTGTGAAAAGGTGAATTTTCACAAACTTCAGAAAAAAGTGTGCGTGACCCTCAAACCTTCCCCTACATTTGTGTACGTTTTATACCAATATGGTGGGTTTATTCACTTTTTGTGAGACCCAACTGTTTGGATTAAATACTTTTTTATTTTTGGAAATATTTTTAGAGAGGTATTACCAGCTTGCCTGTTATTTTACATTTAATTTCATCTAAGTGTGCTTCCTCCATCATCTTCATAAGCAATAATGCACAGGATGTGCCTACATGTCGCATTGCTATGGAAACAGCTCAATTCATTTATTGTACATCTGCGGTGTAATAATCTGCAACAGCACTATGGCAGGCACTTCTCTTCCATTAATTTTATTAAAACTTTCCGCATACATGTTTTAAGTGTTTTCTTCGTAAAAGTCGTGTAGGATTTTAACAAAATTATAAAATAAGCAGTGAAATTTATTTTACTTTATAGAATGGATTTCAAACACCAGTTGCATATACAGTATGTTATCTTGTTCTTTGCTATAATTTATTGAATGAAAACTTATTAGTTTTTATCTTTACTACCTACCTTTTTTGATTCTAAATATGTTTGATTGTCTCCCCTCTCAATTTAAAAGTGGAAGAAAAAGCCCTGTTCTGCGAGTAGCTTTCTTTCTAACAGTTCCTTATTTAACATTATACTACATCATTTGGGTTTAATGTATTTGACTTCGTAAACATAAGAGCTTCACGTGAGCTGTTAGATCAGTAGGATACACAAGGATAGAGTATTGAATTAAGCTCTATAGGTACTGTATATAGGTATTGCTCCTTCGGAGGCAAACTGAGTAACTAATCTGATGGATTGGAATCTGTAGTAAATAGTGTATTCAACAGTGTATACTATAATATTTAAATTAAGCTTGCCAAGAGAATCTTCAGCTGCCTGTGGTTGACCCCATTTCTCACTTTCTTTGGGCAAAACCAAAAAGTAAGGTTTCTTTAAATTTCTGTTTTCCAAAACAGAAAAGTGTTTTGTTTAAAAGAAAAAGTAACTGTACACTAACTTCAATCGGAGATGCTCGTTTGCTTAAGCAGCTGCTAAACTAATAACCAGTTTTTAGTACTGTGGATCACTGTCTAAATTAAAGTACAGTATGTAGAAATTACTACTGTAATGACTTTGCTAAAAGACCTCAAGTCTCTTTTAACGTGATCAATGGTATAACAAGTGGCAGTGTTGTATTGACTTGCTGTTTGGCTCTTTTCATTCATTTCTTTAAATGCTGGCTTCATGTTTATAGTGTAGATTCTTTCTGCATTTATGTCTCAAAAACAAATGAGCCTCATCTTTCTTACTCTACATTATAGCCACATAACATAAATCAGCACAAGGAATGCTATTTAATCAAAACGGAGCTATTGGACTGCTCTGGCTATGTATATATCTATTAATCCATCAAATTAATCTTTTTTTATTAATAATAGACTTTTCTTCTTTGCAGATTGATCTTGACCCTCTAAGCCTCCTTTGACTTTTATTGTAATTTAAATTGAAGGGATAAAGTGTCTCTGGGAGAGAGGTACTTTTGCAGCATGTGCTATGAAAGGCAGCCTCCTTTATATCATTGGAGAACACTGTTCACTATTTCTTTACTGACGTTGTTGGGCCTATGGCACCCTGTGCTGTATAAACTGTACAGTGTTTTGTGTACAGGAACAACAGCTGGGCTACAAGCTGCTGCAGTCCATTAAGTCCTGTTGTTGTTGCTGTAGTCTCTTCAGTGTTTTTGTGTCTTCGATCTTGTTAAATCGTCAAGTGTAAATGTTTTATTATGCTGATCAAAATGACTAAGTATATCCCCTGATGCCTGGGTGTGTTCCTGATTAGATTTTCTCAATGGATACCATAAGTGTTTTTGCCGAGGGAGACATGAAATTGATGTAATGCTTTAGGGTGAGGAAAAATACAATAAGGGTTAATGGAAATTAATTAAGAAGACCAGGCTTTATAACAACTAATTACACAGGTAATTGTCTAATGAGGGTGCTCGTACTTTAATTTCTGCTACTGCAGTGCAAGCATTTTTTGCCAGAACATTTTTCAGGTTTCTTCCTCTTGAATGAAACTGAAAGTAATAAAAAGATCTCAAGCAGATACTTTGCACCACAGAGCAAAACAATCTACTGCACATACTGTACAGTACAAAAATTGACCTTGAGTAACATGGGCCAGTGGTCAATGGCTGTATACACCACTAACACCAGAGGGTGCTACACTGGCTCTATGTGAGCATGATTTATATCCAAATTGGATGAAAGGACATGGTTAAGACTTGTGTGAAGTTGTCCATTCATTGTCTATGGGCGTATTGTCCTGTTGGTACTGTACTGTATGTGTACACATGGCTCCACTGTGCTCAATTCTCATGATTATTTAATATATTCTTATATGAATATATTCATAAAAACGAAGATCTGCAGGTAATCTCCACTCCACTCCACTCCATGTTAAACTTAATTCACAGAAGCTTTGATTTTAGCATTTTGAAAATATGTTTTTCATACAGAGGGAGAGCAGAACATTTCCTGAGATATTCCGTTCTTGGGGCTGAAGGAGCACATTGTCTCTCTGCTGTGGTTGGAAAGATCTGAGCTGGTGGTTTTGCGCTTGTAGAAGAAAAGCCATTATTTGACAGCTGCAAGGAAGTTTCGGCACCCATCCAGAGTCAGGCATTAAGCGTTCTTAGTTAAAGAAAGCAGTCTTACTCCCTCTGCTAACTTCAATTTTAGCAGCTGCTCCCAAGAGAAGCCACTTTAATGAATATCAGTTGTGCTGTTTTTAAGGAAATTAAGAGCAGGACTGCAGTGCCTGCCTTTGGCTTCAAGTTGTCCTGTTAATCCCCAGATCACAATAACCTTCTGTTTCAAGTTAGAAATATTGTTGGAAAAGCACAGTCTGCAAATCCTTAAAAGCCCACATGTATTGTGTGGATTGTAGGAAGCCTCTCTGTAAATGTACTGGTGTCTGGGTACACCAGGAGAGGACCAGTATTTGGGAAGCATTTCCAGAAATCGCAAAAATCTTTTTTAGTTTTTTGCTAAGGTCTTTCATGATACTCAAGCACTGCTTCCGCCACACATTGGCAGGAGAGTCTCTGAAGGAGAACCAGTGCTGGGCCAGGTTCTGTTTTCAACCCCAGCCTCGGCCTGGCAAAGCCTGTTTTGAGTTTGGTGGCTCTGTGACGTGTACAACAGGCCGCATGTGTGAATCTCTGTGTGACTGCAGCTTTCGTACTTCATCCTGCAGTACGGTACAAGCCCCCAGATTTTGATGAGCTCAGATGAATCATGGTCATTCAATGAACACATCTGTCAACCAGGCTGCTCTGTGTGACTGCGATTAATGACTTTTATAAGCCTCATTATTAAAAAAAGCACCTGTCGTAATAAATCTTTTGAGCACTAAATGAAAACCTACCTCATGTTCTTAGCGTGGATAAAAGAAAACCAAATCTGTTATTTTAGAGAGAGAGATGTGGACAGCATTCAAATAAAATTACTTGTAAGAAAAAAAGCTTGTATTTTCATTTTTTACTTAAGGGTGATATTTATATAAGTTAGTATGCAGTTAACCTCTTTCACCTATATTTTCTTTCTATTCCTCAAGGTACCGCAAGCTTGCTGAATCATCCATTAAAACAGGTGATTAAACTAGCTTTTGTGGAACAGTCCAAACAGTGCTTTCTTTGCTCTTCAGGATTACATTTACCTGACTGGAAAAACCAATTACTCCTTCTGAATTCTTTGGGGGGGAAGTAGACACTCTCTTTTTTCCTTGTTGCCTAAATAATGAATTATCTTTAACAGGAAAATAATTCTATTGCATCAGTACACTATGACTTAAAATAAAGACATGCAAAGAAGGAGAGCATGATTTCTATATTATCGAGGAGAAACGCAGATGAAAAGCATATTACTGTGCATCCGCTCATGCTTATGCTGTGGAATGCAGGCCAAATAATCTATAGTGCCTGAAGGAGACCTGAAGGAATCTGTATGCCCTATTTAGCAATGGTAGGAATATTGTCAAAATAACCTGTCAGCCACAAGATTGAAATTATTTTGTACTGTGGGCAATATAGCGGTTATATTAAAAGTAGAATAAGTAAAAGCATGTTTTTTTTTCCTTGACAATATCTTTCCAAGGTTTCTAAGAGGGAAACATGATGGTTGCAAAAATGTAATATCTATCATCCAATTTTATGTGTATCCTTATTGCAGCTGGCCATCAGCTCTATGCCTTGCCTTTTGAAATTCAAGAACTCTGAAGCAAGCCCAAGTTGTTATGTATTGGTTAGCTTACACAGTGTACTAAAGATATGCCTACAGTCTTAGCTGACCTTAAATAGATTGTATTGTGAATATTCTAATTTAATTCCTTAGATTACCATACCGTTTTGTAAGTTTAAGTGAACACTACAGGCAACTCGGAGAGAAAGCATGGCTTTTTAATTAACAGAGATCTGCCCTCATTGTGGAATAGGAGACCACATTCCAAGATCATCTTTCCTGGTGGCTTTGCTTTAACATTGGTGAGATGTACTGTAGACACAGAAATCCTTGTATCTGTTGAATGCAGTATTTATAGTGTTAAAGTGTTTAATATACAGTCGTTCTGTGGTGAACTTACTGCTTAGGGTGCATTGCTAAAAAAGAGCCATGAGCAAGAAGCCACAACTTTACAGTAAAGATTCAGATACAATACCTGATAAGGATGAAGGTGATACTCCTAAAGTTGTTCTTTTTTTATTCCTGTAGTTATAGTTAATATTTTTTTTCAATTTTTGCCAAATGTTTTAAGACTTTTCTCTGTACCAACAACAGTGCTGACGTATGCCGGCACATGAGGCATTAGGAGGCATTACCTGACATTAGAAAGCTCCACAGCACTTAACATGAGAATTAGCACCTCTGCTCACTGCTCAACACTGTAAACCAGTCAGTGCTCAGCAGGATACAGAAGTCACTTCTGCACGCAGGGGCTGAGTGATGCCATCTCTAACCTCGTGGCTCTCAAACTTGCTTGGGAAACTGGTCAGTATTGGCGACTGACACGATCCAAGCTTGCACTAGCAATGTCTGAGCTATTGAGCCCATCTTATTTTTATTCTGGTATGTACTGTAAGTGAAAACTGCTGAGACAGCTGTTTTAATAATGGACCCTCACATTAACAGCTACATTCCTATTCCAGTTTCTTTGTAAGTATTCTGGAATGAGCAGTGACAACTCAATTCTAGATTTATTAATAGTTATTCGATATAATTTAGTATGTGACTCTGTTTAACTTAGTTAAGAACATTAAAGTGCATCCTTTTTCATAGCTTAAAGGTGTATTTTTGTTCCTGGTGTTGCACTGTAAAGATGAGCTAATTTGAGATTTATTTTCCATTCAGTGGTAGAGCACACTTGAGTCTCTCTCTTTTCTTGCAGCTGGAGGCTTCGATTATTGCTTCTGTTGTGAAGAGAAGAGGAATGTTGCAGGATGAGTGAATTCCTTATTTGATGTGACATGTCGCTGGTTTTCAAAGGGCACTGCAGGGCTTTAATGTTTCTAAGCTGAGCGACCAAGATCTAAAATCTTTTGTTTAAAAGTCAAAGCGTGCTTCTTTTAGATTGATTTTGTCAATGATGCTGAAGAAATGGAATAAAAACGATTTTCCAATTTTGCTTTTTCACATCTGCAAGGTAATTTCAGGACTGTTTCCAGCAGTGCAGTAACAGGCCTATTAGAACCATCTTCTTTGGCTGTCTTGCATTAAAAATCTTCCTAGTGAATTCGATCAGGACATGGCTTCACAAAAAATCAACTCAAATTAAATAAAAAAATGATGATTTTGGAGATTTATACAAAACTTAAAAGTGTGCTAAAATACTCAATTAATTCATTTGTAATGGTGAAAACTTTAAATCTTACCGGGCACTCCCCTCTTATTAATTGGAGTCCTGAAATCTACACTGAGAAGAAAACATTGTCTTTTGTATACATGTTCTCCAAACATACCCTGCTCTAGAACATGGTTGAATTTTTGTAAAATGTTCTTTTTCTAAAGTATAAGTCAACTATAAGGATCAGGAATGTTGCTGTCTTAATGTTATTGTGACCTTAGGTATTGCTGTATTAATATCAAAGGGTAAAAGAGTGTAGGTATTTATCATGGTATGCTTACTTTACTACTTTCTCTGTATACTATAGATTAGTGTATCTACAGTATAAATATGCTAATCTATAGTATATGTATTGAGAGATTACTACTGGAGATCTATAATATATTATAAACATCAAAGATGTTACAATACTAAAAAATACCAGTTGGTTAAATGATTATGTGATTTGATGGTGCTCTTCACATACATATTTTAAAACTTCAGATTTGTGTCTAAGATGTTTGCACAACAATGTCTGTTTGAATGAATGTGATATCTGCAGTGTTTATTCTGATATTTAGAGCTGTCTGTTTTAGTATTTGTGGTGAGAAGTATACCAGCAGAGCATGTAGATTACAGTCCAAGCAGGATTATGTACAGTACAGACAGCAGGAGGCTTGTTGCACTGACCCAGTGCTGGACTGCCAGGCTGCCACTAAGCTGTTAAAGGGATTGTTTGCTGACTGGGCACTCAACGTTTAATCTAATAATGGGGATAGATACTTGCCCAGAAAAAAGTGCAATACTGCTTTCCCGCTCTGTCAGGATGAGTGAAATGCTTCATTTGAAATAAAAATGCTGGCCTGTGCAGAAATTATTTCATTCATCCTTCTTTGTTGGATGTGGGTCTTTCAAGCAACAGTGCCAGCCTTCCTGTCAGGAAGGAAAGAAGCCTGGGCACTTGTATGGCTCCAGGCTTCAGCAAGCATAATTCCTTACTTGCCTCAGTGTACCAGCACTTACAGAAGCTTATCCTGGGGCTGTGGGATTGGCCACGTTATGGCTCTTGGGGGAATTAAGGCAATAAAGCCTAAAAACAAGAACTTCTTTCCTCTGCTGAAGGACCTTGGAATGTTTGCACAGGAAAGTGTGTGGGAATCATATGGAAGAGAGGGCAGTGAATTTTAGTCATTGGATACTACAGCATTACCACCTTGTAGCCTGATCTAGTCAGATCTCAGAAGCTAAGAATGATTGATCTGGTCAGTACAGGGATGGGAAACTTCTGAAGAAAATCAGGATGTTGCTGCAGCTGGTATTGGTGGACCAATAGGTGGCGTCCTTCCTTCTGGATCTCTGGACGTCCCAAGCCAATGCCCCTGTATGGTGAAACAGGGGCATTATGCTGTAATAGGACCCGTTCTTTGGATGAAATGTTAAACCACGGTCCTAACTACTCAGTTATGAATGATCCCATGGCACCTTGTGGAAAGAACAACAGCTTTCAACTCGGTGTCCTGGCTAAACTCCTTGCTGGGCTTAAACAATCGGGCATAACTCGAGTTTTTTCACCTGATCTGCAGTATCATGAAGTTGTTGGCCGCGTCACTGAGATGGAACTAGTAAATGTTTCTTCCATGCTGAAAAGAGAAGCAAAAGAAACGCAACATTTCGGCTGAGGAGCCTTCTTCAGGTGTGTGAGAGAGAGAGAGGAAAGATTTTTTTTTTCAATAATGCAATAACAATACAAACTGAAGCTTGCTGAAGCCTTACATACAGTAGATCTTTACGCTTCGAAATGGAACAAAGGTTCTTCCCATTCGCCTTTTTAAATTGCATTGATGCAGTCACTCTTTTCCATCGTATACACCCGCGCCAAAAAGTAGTTTTTACGAGTCTGTATTGGCCTCCATCGATCTACCGGACCATTTAATTTGTGATTTCCCCCAGTCGCTGGAAGCACTCCATCAATGTAATTCATTACTTTGGTAATGCTGATGAGCTTTTTAGTGGTATTTCCTTTTAGATCCACTAACTCCCCCCCAAAAAAAACAACATCCTGAAGCCATTTGCAAATGAGAGGAAAAATTCATGTAGTGCTGTATTAATTTTATACTTGCTATGATATTATTGTTAATATTCATAAGTTTTCTAATACTTTTGTACGCTTGTGGTTTGTGCTGTTAGGATATAAATATGTACGACAGTGAGGTTTCTTCTGAATGGTGTATACTGATGCTAACTGCAATGAATATGATGAAACGGAAATCTGAGAATGTAATGAAGCCTACATAATGTATCCTTTTTGCCTATTGCTTTGTATGGTTGCTCTGGGCAATTAGTTTCTGTATGTCTTTTGATTGATTTTTCCCTTTCCTGCCAACAATGCATAGCTGTTCATAATAAGAAATTCAAAATGATATTGAAGTCTTATGAAATGCACAGACTTTAAATGACATACTTGCCTTACAGCAGTCATTTCCACAACCTCATAATCGCTGCACTGTGATACTGTTCTTAAATAGTGGCAGCTATGCATATTGCAAAGATGCACATTACATTCAGTTTGGAAAGTTTTTGCAACTGAAGCAATAACACAAAATACGTTTGACAGATTCTTCCAATGTCTTGAACCAAAATCATCAAGATTAATTAAATTATTTATTGTCCCCACTCTAAGGCCTCAGCTTTAGGCACAAAAAATTCAGGTTTTACCAAGGTACAGTTAGACATCAATATCTCTTCTTTAGTTCAAACTGACAATAATGAACTTTCCTGGTACTCCCATTTCCAGAAAGAGGAAGTGACTCCTGGGTCCTGCCAGTACTGTCTCTCTCACCTGCAAGGTGCTGTAGAGCTCCCAGTTTGTGAAATAGTGAATGGCTCTGACTGGTGCATACAAGTCCTTGCTTTTCCTTGTGGTACAATTATACAATTTCTTGTATTAAGAATTTGTCTTTTTCACATACCCCAACTTGCTCTCCTTGAGACACACAGACAGGGAGAGAAGCTTGGGGTCAAAATGCAGGGTCATTTATAAGGCCCCCTGGAGCAGTTGGGGTTAAGGGCCTTGCTCAGGGGCCCAACGGAGTAGGATTCCTCTGCCGGCCACGGGATACGAACCGGCAACCTTCTAGTCACAGGCACAGATCCTTAGCCACAGAGCCACCACTCCGCCCTAGAATTCTTAACATGAGATTCTAGTTTCAAATGAAGTGGGAATTAAAACAGAAAATAGATTTTTTTAAACAAATTGCATTGCTAGAAAACATCCTTCTCTAGTTCTGGTCTTGGGGAAAACCACTACTTCTGTATGTGTCTTTACAACCCACTGCACTAAAGACATGTCAATATCAGGTGAGGAGTCCATCTTCTTTATGTGGCCTCTCCCCCTGGCACAAATACTGGAGTTTAATGGCTGTCTTTATCAGACACAAGTCACTGCAGTGGCTGTGTGCTGAGTGCTTTTAAAAGTGACTTATTTCTGCTGCTCTGGACAGTCATAACAGATTGAATGACTTAATAGCATTTATTGTAAAGGCAGGGGCCATGAAAGGTTGTGACCAATATGTTGGGTTTGCTTTTCTTTATTCTTTCATTTTCCCCCTTTCGGTTATGGAATTTGTAAATGTTTTTTTTTTCCCCAACATTAAATGTTCTTGTTGCATAGCAACTGGGTTAGCTGACTAGATAATAAATATACTTGGGCATTTGAGTAACCAGTCTTTTTTTGGGGCCACTTATTATTCTGGCTACCAAAGATTTGAATATGACCCAAAAACAAAAATATGTGAGATGCGCTTGAAGCTTGTTTTATGTTCTCAGACAAGCCTTTGACTAGAAATTGTTTTTTGATATCATTGATTCTGTTTACTAATTAGCTTGTATTCTATGCTGCATTGTAAATGTCTCACATATTCTTCCTACATCTCAGCATAATTTCAAAAATTGCCATTTGTTCTTGTTAGTACACTTGCACCTTTTTCATATCCAATATTCACATAATGTCTTTGATACAGTAAGCTACAGATGCAATACATAATGCTATAATAATCTCTTTGTATCAACTAATTACCTAAAATACACAAGAAACTTGAACCATGTTAATGGTATTTGAACTTCTTTCAATGTCCAAAATACTTGATAAGCGTGTTTCAACATTACATTCTGAGGTTTGCTATTTCTGCTTTAGATTTGAATGGGTTTCACAGAACTAAACACAAAAAGGTTATAAATGGCCAATTAAAAAGAGCTATATGTCTTCCACTTTCCTGAACTTCCATGCAAATGAAGTTTTCATTGATCCTGACAGAAAAGCAGTGGCCATTCACACACGGCCCAACAATATTCTTTTCCTAAGCGCGCGGTTTTGCTGTGTCTGTAGGTTTCTTTTCAGAGCCTGCTGAGGGACCCCTGCTGACTTCCACTGAATTTAGCCTAAAGCACACAGAATATAATAGCATTGTAGATCAGCCAATACGTGTTGTCTGACAGGATCTGATTTTGTGGTTCTGTTATTCATATTGTTCAGTGACACTGAAAATTAAATGGCAAAATACAAACTTGAACAATAGGGCGCATTACTAGGCTGTCTGTGGATGACAAGGGTGAAGAGCTGGCATCTGCTTTAGTTTGAGAACTTGATTTAGCTGATAGCACTTGGGACAAATTGGAGTTATTTGTTCACATAGGGGAGGAAAAGAAAGATCATAGAACCATATTCATGTAGATTATTATTACTTTTAAAAATTAAAAGTGAAAATGCACATATATATGCATTTGTATATTCAGTATTGGCAATCAATACTTGTTTTCTTCTTTTATGTCCATTGATATACAGTTGGGGATAATTATACAGCCTGAGGCCTTGCTGCCACTGCCATGCCCACTTCAGTAACACGAGAGATCACAAACGTGTATCCAAAATGTGGATAGTCAAGACACCTACTGTATCATTATTTTTTAATCAGTAGGTTTTCTGTGTCATCAGTAAGGACATAGTCCTTACTGATTGCCACAGACAGAGGGGGCTTGGCTACTGAAAAACTCCCTTGGTCAGCTCCATCTCCATCCTGCCCCTGCCTGGCAGGGCTGGAGCATTCCTTTACCACTCCCTGGAAACTGTCAACTCCTAATGCTAATGGTAATGGTACTGTCTGGATCCAAACTGGCAACCCCTAGCTGTCTTTTCCAAGCTGATCTCCCCCCCCCCTCCTTAATCCTTATGTTGACACTTTTACTTTAGGAATAATGTTCCCAATTTAGACAGTACTCTATCAATTGTACATCTTGTCACAGGGCTGTTAGTTTCCATTGTGGTAACGATTCCTAGCAACTGTTGTACCGTGGTCTACCTTGAAACCCAGTTTTTAATGCTATTTGAGTAAAACCTTGAAATGTCCTTCTGGCTTTCTATATAGGTTAATACACTAAGGTATCCCTTCCCTTGCCTTATTAAGGAGGTAAAAAAGAAGTTTAAATGAGGATTACTACACGCTTCTAGAGAGATGACCTTCATGGGCATTTCCTTTGTCAGTGGATGAGGTTGATCTTGCAGAATCACTTGCTGTGAATGGGTCTCCAAATCTGAATGCTGTGAACCCCCCTTGCCCTCCAGCCTCAGTCCCTTCCTCTCCTGTTTCACTATGCTTGTTTTAAAGACAATGTTAATTTGCACTTAACATATCAACAGCAGATGCCCTTTATCAACTGCTAGAACTGCCCATGTACACGAAGCAGAGGGAAGATTTCCACAGGCTCGTGCCAACAAGCTTTTTCCACTTGACAGGGCTGCCAGGGCCTCTTCTGTGGAGGATGTTGGGAACGTGATAATGGTATCACAGCAGGTCTGCTCACACAAAGGGTCATTATCATTTCCTCTTGCAGTCTGCTGAAATTCTGTCTCCTCTTCCTGCTGCCGTAGAGTAGTGTTGGGTATTGCTGCCATCAGATTGCAGAGGAAAGGAATCTTTGCGGTTTGTGATTTGTTTGTAGTAACCACTGTGTGATTTAGGTTGCCAAGCACAACATAGCGTTACCTTGTGAAGAGAGAGCCTTACAAGAAGAATATCCTGGACATATTAAATAAAAATCTGCATGTTGTTTACAGAGGCCCCATCAGTGTGTAAGGGGGGTAACTTGGTATTTAATAATTTTATCAGTGTCCTCTGTAGATTTGTTTGGGGCCGGATTAAGATGAGTTGGGAAAAACATGATATTGCGAAGTTTTTTTCGCAGAATGAGCAGTGATTAGAGCTGGAGGTCATTCCAGTTCAGCATCTGATTTGAAAAGTGCAGGATGGGGACATGGGACACAGGGGAGGCAGAGCAGGTTCACAGACAGGAATATTCATCTGCAGGGAGCACAAAATCGAAGACTTGTAAATAAATTCATCTTGAAAGCTCCTGCAGCTCTACTGGGCTAGAACTGGATTCACGATCACCATTAGTTCTTGGCATTAAGCCTGTGTATTGAATCAGAAAGAGTAAAGTGTTGCTTTGCGCTTTTGGTGAGTTTATCATTCACAGATGTATGGATCTTCATTTTCGATCTTCAGTCCCAGCTCTGTCTAATGTTTGATGCTTTAGACTTACTCTTGTCAGATTAGAAGTGAACATTTCATTATCTTTGCAACATTTCTGTGTCTCAAAGTAACTGATTCAAAACAAGTAAAAGAGCAGTGTTAATCTTAAACGTAAGGTGAAGTTTTGAATGTTAATTTATTTTAAAGCATTACATTTGAATCCAAATAAAATTGTCACCGGCATTGTGTGAACAAACTACATTGCAGTATCTAGACATCTAACCCAATGCATGCTCATTCCATTGATAACCTTTGAAGAGTCTGCAAGTAACACAGGCTCAAGGATGGAAACAAAACTGCTGTTGATTTGCAGGATATCAGATGCCAGTATTCCCTATAAATTAAATGAGACCTGGGATGATGCATTTTGACCCCTGTGGTTTGTCTCTGGTCAGAAGGAAGTGAATTTCTGCAGAGATCAGGGTTAGTAGAAATGATGCTGTGTTGATAGAGGACAGTATTCCGTTATAGTCAGTTATTAGTTTTCCAACAGGAAGCATCCTCTTCCATCTTACAGGACCACAGGGGCTCCTTCTGTGGGGATGCTGGTAGGCTATCTGTACTGTAGGAAAGAGCAGTACTGACCTAAGCCTATACAGTGCCCCTCAAATTGTTCATACTCTAGATGAAATAGGAACTGTAAATATCAAGTAATAGAGAGATATACAGATTGAATAATGTTTTGTGCGTAACCCATTTTCAAAATGTTTTACAGCAGTCTTAATAGCATTGCACAGAGCAAAGTCATATTTGCCATAAAGAATTACATTAAGTCCAAGAGACTGATCATTAAATGCCACGAAACTCCTGTAAGATAGAGGATAGACTTTTGATAGGCCTGTAACTCTACAAGTCTTGGGTTTATGAAGAGAACTCTGGATGCATTACATATTTATGAAATAGGCAAACAGTAATATTTTTTCAGCTACTTTGCTAACCCAGCGCTCTATGATAACAGTCCCATTTCAACTTGTGTTGTTACCGCGTATTACAGCAGTTCATTTATCCCTAGGGCTGATCAGAACACAGTCCAGCATATCAAGCAGTGGGAATCTTTAATCATAGGTGAAGGAAATGCATTATGTAAATATATGTTTGAGATGTGTTGAATAATACATTAATCACCAGTTTGTTTTACATGCATCAACCTTTAACTTTCCTTGGAAAAGAATACCACTTCATACAGTAATATTCATTGGAAGCTCATGTCTTTTATTTTATTTATCCACATTAGTACTCACAGATGCATTCTTGGATATGATCTTATAATAAAGTATGAAGGAACGTTTCATTGAAATATGTCTGTTATTTGGTGATATTCAGGTTGAATAATTAAATAAATAGTTTTATTTCTACAAACTATTATCATTGCGGTAGTTTAAATAGTACTTTTGCCAGTTCTGTTGTTTCTTTAGTCTAATGTATGATCATTTCTTATAATACTGTAGATATATACTGTATGTTGTGCCACTAAAACATTGTGCATACTAACCTATTTACTCTGTGCAGCTCCCCCCACACAGTTAGCAGAATATTTAAGGAGTATAGTCTATAAATGTGTTTTGCCAACATGAGTTGCAGAAGGCATCCAAGTTCTTAAAGGAATAATATGGTTTCTCTCCAGGAATCTTCTTTTGTAATAAATCTGCTTAAGAGTGTTTTCCCCTCTAACATCTAGCTTGTGTGTGACCTGTTCTCTCTGATGAAGGCCTTCTCTTTGTTTTCTTAATTAAACACGCAACTGCAATGTATTAAACCTTTAGATCAGAACATTTGCCCGTACTTGGGGGACACTTTTCAAACAGAAAGGATGTTGTTATCTATTGGTTTTATTTAATGGGTTGCTCCTGCCCGAATCCTCAGAGAGTATGGTAAAAATGTGTAATGCCTACAACCTCCAGACAGCAGCAAGTTTAATTTAAGAAAGACGTAAAAATAACTCTGCTGGGGCATCTCCGGTAACTGCAGAGAGATTGTTTTACCTCACTTAATTTAGCCCACTGCAGTCGAATAAGGAGGATTCTCCTTTTACGGCACCAAAAGATAACTATGTAAATAGTACTTGTTAGAGTGTGGAATTGCTTTTCTGTTAATTTAACCATGGTGTTGGGAAGCAGACACAAAGGGATTAGTGTCATTGTCTGAAGCAGAGAAGGGAATCATTGTAGAGCTGGAAAAGGAAACAAGCCCCACTCTTCTTTGGGTCATAACTTGGCTAGGTTCCAGGAATATCTGGGTTCGAAGCCTGATGTGTCATCGTGTTTTGGCTTACATTACCTTATTAGTGTTTTACACCTTTCTTTTTGATGTTGTTTGGTATGTGTCCAAAAATGTCATTATGTCATTCAGCAAGTGAACACTGTAGTCAAGGGGCATGTTGAACATAGATTATTGTTATAAGATTCATTCACCATTTCACACCAGATTACATCCATTTATGGTACACAGGTGCCAGAGACTCAGTGCTGAACAGAGAGGTGACATGAATGTTATGCTGCGATTCATTTTATTTAGATAAGATTCTTTAAAGTGTATCTTTTTCCACCTTAGAAAGCGATATATCCGTGCATACCACACAGTTTCCTAAAATACAAAAACGAAACCAATGGACCATTGTTTTTTCTTGTATGGATTGAGTGATTTACAGTCACTTGTCAGCAGAGAACTGTAATGTTAAAATAGTCATTGGTGTTTAAAACACAGTCGAACTTGGGGTTAATGCTGAGATGCTGGTGTTGGATTTTGAATGTCTGGAGGTTTAACAAGGAGTCAAAATGCTACTTTGTACATAGCTAAAGAGAAATAAGATGGCATACAAAGCTTTTTACAGCCTTTTAAATAGATCATCCCTGTTATTTTTATGGTTTTAAGCCTTTTCTTCCAAATTCCAATGATCTGATCCCTTTAGTAATCGTAATGTAAAAAGGCTTTTAGTCCAAAGTGAATTACTTCAAAGATTTGTATACTGTCCAGTTGTGGAAGGAGGTGAGAGCCATCTGTTTACAGCTTAGCATCACGTGAAGTCTTGCTGGGGATTTGAATTGATAGGATAGCAAGTTCCCTCGTGTCTCAAGCTGCAAATCTCTTACACTATTGAAATGGTGAATGTCTTTGAACGGTGCAACGTGACTGTAGTACATAGGACCTACATTTTTACACCTGAATTAATCATAACATAAATACCATTTTAAGTATTTTGGTTCCTTTAGTTTTTTATCTTGATATACACATTCAAGTGTCTCCTGGGCACCTACTAACTCTGAATGTCTATTATGTGCTTTATTAATATTTTAAATCAGTAAACATTAGAATTCCATTAGAATTAATAAGTCTTGTTTATTCTGTTCTGTAATTAAAATGTCCAGACATTAAAGTACTTTCTTGATTTTCCTTTGGAGGAATGTTAAACAGATGGAGAGAGAGTAATGTGTCTTAATTGCTATCCATTAATTTTACAAGCTTTGTAAAAGGCTGATTTCACAGTGCTGCATTTCCAGCTGATTTTTAAGTAACATTTATGCTTCTTTCTTTGACCCTTTGATGAGGGAGAAGGCTGCTATATTAATTTATTCTCAAGCAGATAGTTCTCTTGTTAGAGCTTAAAAATGAATTCGTTCATTTAATTTTTGAGAGACATTTTATGAATGTAAATTCTTCCCCAAAATGCCAAGTCTTATTTATCCTAAATAAGGATAAATATAAATAAAGGTTTCCTTTGCTCTTCTTTCACAAGATGCAGGGTTGCACAACTTATTAAGTTGAGACAAGGAACAAAGACTCACTTCATTTTGGCCAATTAAAACTGAGTAACAGTGCTGTTTCTTCAGTTTTAATGTGTCCATCTTACTATGAACTTCAGAATGTGGTAGTGACTAACAGTTTGCTGCCCCACTGTGAGTAAGTCTTCATCGAGTCATTAACTTAAACAAATATTATCTAATGCGAATTACATCATTAAATCCACAGCTTAAAGAACTTGGCAATGCCTGGCATTGTCTAGAATACCAGGCATATTATAGAACTATTAGGCAGAAATGGCAAAACATGAGGGACTATCAAAATCCACGAACACAAGCTAATCAGTTGTGCTGTAATTTCTGTCAGTTCATCAAAACAATAAGTACTTTGATATCATGGCAGGATTATAAATTGCACTACATTTAATTTTAAAACCCTATAGATTCATCCACAAAATGTAGATGAATGACATTTAGAGATTAACTCATTTTCAGTTATTAGCACAAAAACTTCAGGCAATGTAAACAAGGTCTAACTACAATATATGTAGTAATGACAAAAATCAGTTTATGTTTTGAGGTAATCAAGTCAAAGGACAGAGTTACCTTCTTTTCATAACTATTCCATCTCCTGGGAATTGTGAATCAATTTGACAATCTCATTTCTAAGCTTTAAAACATGGAAATCGCCTGTCTGTGTTCATCAGTAATGAGGAGAACAATGTCCTGTGGTAGGGTGGGAGATCCAAAATGGATCCAAAAACCTTGAGCACCTCTGTCTCCTGAACGGTTGGCCATTTAGGTGCAGAATTCGCAGTCTAACCATTTCTACTGGGCATTTAGAGAGAATTTCATGAAAGTAAAGGGTATGCGGTATGCAACTCACTGGGCTGCCTATGACCTGCTGGAGAGAGTCATCTCACGTGGGACACAGAGCAATAGAACTCCTTGGTACATTTCAGAACTGTAGCACTGTAACAGTGTTTATGGGATTCTTTTGTTCACTGGATGTTTTACAACATCATGAATGTTGCATTTTGTAGAAATGCGTGGTTTAAGACTCTCCATTGAGCCATTAAAGCCCCTAGATCCTTTTCTCACATTAGTGGTGTTTTATTTAGTTTTTTTTTACGTGATTTAGCTTTCTCCGGTGCTGTCTGCACACAGGGGAGGATATAAAATCACAGGGCTGTGCGAAGAATCAGAAATGCAGAGGGAAGAGAAGGCAGCTCTCTGCTGGTTTTTATTTTTCTTTTTGTTGTGTGGCTGTGATGGTACTGTTGTTTTTTCCAGCTTGTCCACCCTTCCCCCCACCAGGAGAACTGAATCACACCTGCAAAATATTTTCCTCACGATGTGAACACGGAGCAGATTTAATGTGCTGTTGTCGTCGCCCTTCCAAAGGAGTGGCCCTCATGCCTGCTGCATGCTGGGGTCACTGCATTGAGCTTGGATAGTAACGTTCTCGCAGACACACAGGTATTCCTTTACACATTTGGATTGGAGTGACTGTACTATAAGTGGGAAGGAGGACAGTACAGTCCATGGCGGTTAGTAACACACATACGTGACAGAAGATAGGCAGCTGCATAATAAATACTTGGGATTTGAGGAGATGGTTCCTGAAGACATACAGTAAAGTGAAGGTACTGAGTTACCTATGGGCGGTAATTAAGGCCTTACGCCTGCTAGTATCAGCCTTTCTCCTTACTGGTCAGTAAAGAGAGAGGCTACAGGGAAAGGCTAAGGGAAAGAGAATTTACATGCAAAGCTTTAACTACTGTAACACAGTCACATTATCAACAAATATATAAGTTCCTATAAAGTTGGGGAATCTTTATTGGATGTGACATTGCACACTTAGTTAAGATGAGCTCTATTTGCAAAGCATTGGTTTAGCCGTCTAGTGTTACAATGGGCAGAATTTGTCTACTTCAGGCTATATTTTCTAATAACATTCTAATAACATTATAATAAGAGTGTTGTTCCATTGTCTGTTAGATAATGTTGACCTGCTTTAGTGGAGTGGAAATCATTGCCCTGTTAGCCTTTGCATCTTCTGCATTATAAAATTTCTTGATAACAATGCAGATCTGTTGCTGCTGCATCGAAAGTAAAGTGAGTCGCCCTTGCAGTCGTTTTACAACTGATGATCAGTACTAATAATTGATTGATCTTTTGTCTATTAAAGACATAACTCAGAGAGTGCTACCTTTGATATACTCTACTTACAAATTTGACAGTGGTGGTTTATTCAAGTTTAAAATCACAGACAATTTATCAACTACTGATTCATATATTAGTATCCAACATGTTAACAAAATCATCTGTTGATTACTGATTTAATTGTGTTGTGTCTGAACTCTAGTCTTCAATTGTTTCACAGTTGAGAAAAGGTGAGAACCTTTGTAATATTAGAGAAGTACTGTGTCTTTATGAGAAATAGGGACAATAAACATTTCATATTTTCCTTTAAAAGTGAATATTAGCCATCTTTCAGTATCTTAAGTGCTCGCCATGATAAAACCTCGTCCTTAGATAAATAGGTATTTTCAGAGTTTTTGTGGTGTTCTAGGCATGTGTTTGTTTTAGCTATGTCTTATTCCAAATTGTTAATCAAATCAATGCCCTACATAAAGCTATGAATCTGTGTGTTTGCTCCATTGTCCTCTATTTAAAGTTCTATTTGGAAACTTAATGGAGTGTTTTGGTTTGTGTTGCTTTTTTCCTAAGGGGAAAAATCCTTTGGAAAAATGTGATGTAAAAGAGACGACTGGACATTTCCCCCGCCCCAGCCCCCCCACAGAGAATTCATGCAGCACTAAGTCAGATGTCACCAGTTCACGGCTGCAAATGTCTATTCTCTCAGTGGGGAGCAGCTAATAAACATGCCGTGTTCTTGTTTTTTTAAGTTCTTTTGGTTTCACCTCTGTTGTGGAGAGTAGTCAAAATGATTTTTTCACACTTCAGATGCGTTCACTTGTTTACATGGTGACCAGATGTACAACCTGCCCTTCAAAATCCCAAACTGCTTCTGTGCTTACTGGGAGATCTCGTTGTCATTTTGGTTAGTTAAAATTACTTTTATGCCCAAATGTTCTTTGTCCCTTCAGTACTGTATTCTTTCAAAGTCTGTTCACAATGATTGAAACTTTGTGATTGAAAAATCACTCCATCAAATGGAGCGATGACATAGCTGAAAGGCCTTCAGGGGCCTGTACAAAATGGAATAAAAGGCTGTGAAATAGAGGTTAGGACCAAGGCCGAAGCCAAACCAATTTTTAAAGGATGGTGGGAAAGTTTGTAAAGAATATGACTAAATTGCAGTGAAGTCTATAGTGGCAGTGATATGGTCTTGAAATTGCAGACCGGATCTGGCTTTTCGTTTTTGATTCCTCAGGAAATTTGATTTTAGGAAACCAGGGGTGTAGTGAGTATTGCAAACAGTACTGTGGTGTCTATGTTATGGATCATGTACTGTTCATTCCGTTTGTTTGACATTTTGTTTCTTTGGGAAACCAGGTCAGGCTGTGACTCAGTTGTATGGTTTTCCCATCAATTACTGTATAGCCCTTGCAGTGGTATTTGTCTTGGATTACCTGAGATCTTATTATAAGAAATAAGACATTTTTGAAGGAATAAGACATGCAAAGGTATCTGACTAAATTGGTCCCAAATGGACTGAATTTTTTCTGGTGCAGACCAATTTCCTAGCTTTATATATTCACTACATAAGCCATTTTTGCAGGCTATTTCCACTAATGCCTAAGGTCAATTGTATGTCTGAATTCTACAGAAAACATTCTTTGTTCCCTAGTTTAAACAAATGACTTCAAAACAGCATCAATTTGCTTTTTTGTTCCAGGAACTCGTATGTCAGAAGTTTTTAATTTAAGGTGTGGGTTTGGGAGACCAGAAAAAAAATGGAATATGCTATATTTATTCTTTGAAGTACTGGAATATAAAATTGAAAAAAATAAATCTGTTGTCATGGGAACCTGTTTTCTTTCTTGCCTGGAGGACAAATTGTAAACAGGACTACAACATTAAATAGTTGAGAATTTTAGATTTAATTTCATTTTAGAATGAACTCCCCTCCCCAAACTGCTTTGTTGCTTACTTGAAAAGGAGTGTATGTAAATGTTTTTATGTGTTTGTTGATAATATTGTGAAGTGTAATGCTCTTTTGTCATATTTCATTGATATACAACACAAACATTCATAATTATCTTGTAGGCCTGTATTTAAGTTTGGATCAGTTAGTAGATTTAAATTAATGAGATTAATTGTGGAAAATGTGTTCAGTTTGGTTATGTCACACTGACATGCTGTGGAAAGGTCTCAGGTGTGCAACAAAACCAAAAAAGACCATATTAAAAAGTGTGGATCTGGAGCTTTGTGTGGTTCTTTCCGGTACTGAACAAAAACATTGGACATGTTGTATTTGAAACAAGCTCATGTTTCCTGTGGAGGTTCATGTAAAAAACTGAGACCTGAGAGTCATCAGGGAGAGCAGCTCCTGACCTCCTGCTGCTGTTGCACTGTAGGAGCTCTGAGCATTTAGGGAAGGAAAGAAGCCGAAGGCCTGGAGGTGGCACCTATAGTAGGAGGATAAGTGTAGCTTGTCTTCATCAACCTACTGCTCTTCTAATTATAGTAAAGGGTCTTCATGCCTTTTCTTTTTCCAGCATTGCACATTTCTGTAGGAAGGGTAATGTAGGAACTGGATAACTCATACATACATTACTGTTGTAAGTAATTAAAAGTACAGTACTATTTATTTGAGGTAAACTTTTGAAAAGTCTACATGTCTTTAAAACAAATAAAAAACATAAGTGAAATGACTTTATTTTTCGATTCCCTGTCTCTTTGTGTACATTTTGTGAGCAATCCAATTAGCTTGGCAGGCTATTATACTGATGAGTTGGAAAACGTGAAGCCTTTTCTCCAGGCTTTCTTAACACTCAGACACACCCATAATCAGATCAGCTCGGACTTCCATTACTTAAGATTATGGTAACTGGATTACCGCAGGCAGTGAGGGAGTCACAGCATCAGTTTGTCTTTCTATGTTATGGAATTGCAGTCGACATTAATTTCATCCAGAAACTTAACATCAATGACATCATATGTGTGGCGAGTCCATTTAGGCAATTAATTTTCAGCATTAATGCATTTTTTAATACACATAATGTTCTAGAATGAATCAAAAAAAAAAAGTCTTAACAGTCTTATTTTAATTGATTAAACGCCCTCAATCTTGACAAGCACAAGTAAAATTACTTTCCTTTTCAATAAGCCACTCTCCTGTACACTAAGTATTTTATATAGAGATGCCAGTTTGAAATAAAACTGGTACAGTATGGTGATACTGTAGGAGGCTGATTTAGTCACCAGCTTGAGCTGCCCAAGTCATAGACAATGTTTTTTGCATAAAGGACATACTGTTGATTCAATATTAAAAATAAAAATGGACATTTATTGCCTTAACTGCATTAAAATATATTTGTTAGGCTGCTCATAATGCAGTCTTGCCCTAAAAAATGTTCCCTGCGTGGTTTCTTTCAGAAAATACCAAAGCTTCTGTTCAGACTTTGCTTTGAGGAGCTCAGAGGACAGTATGCCTGTTGCAGTTCTCTGTTAGTTTGGAATAGCGCAGGCGCTGTATTGCGATGAAATGACAGGGAATTTCTGTAATCCTCCGTGCAAACCCCTCCTCTTTTGCAGGGATCCTTTTTTTTTTTCAGTGAATGTAGCCAATCAGATTGCAGCACTCCACTACTGTCACACAGTACCCTATTTCTTCTTCATCTAATCTCTGTTGCCTCCTTCAGCTAAGCCAGGAGAACCTGACAGCTTTTTTTTTAAAAAAAAGGTTCTTAAATCTGACCTGCAAGAGACGGTTTATCTAATGTGAACAGTAGGCAGCAATCAGCTGTGCTGCCTGGCGTCTGTGGGTGAGAGGCAATCTGTTTCTCTGCGTGGAACATGTGTGAAGGAAGAGGTTCATTTCTAGTCAGGAGTTCATATCATCAGCTGTGTGACGGAGATCTTTAAGAAGGCACTGGGATGCGTTGCCTCGTCTGTGAAGAAAGCTTTGGAGAAAAACTGTGCCCATAAGGAGGATGGTTAGACTAAGATGCTTGTCTCCCTGAGTCTCCTCTCCAAGGGCATTAGTCATTAACTTGCTAAGCTACATCTGCTACTTGGCTAACGCTGAAGGAAAAGGCTTCTTAATCTGGAAATCCTGCAATGACTCCTCTACAGTGACAGGCAAGCATATGTACAGTAGCAGCAAGTTGCCTCAAATGTTTTTTTTTCCCTGTTTGAGCAGCACTATTCCGTTCAGCTGGTAATGAGAGGATAATGAAGGCACAGCTCAGTGGGAAGAAGTATCACATTATTGAGGCACAGGTGGGAACACTACCTCTGGAAACCCAACGGGGGACAGGAGGGCAAAAACCGAAGCAAATCACTCGGGACCGATGGTTTACCATTAAAAACTAGATAAAAAAAAAATTCAACCGCTTGTCAGCAGGCTGTCTGGACGCTCCTGAGCGCAAGCTCCGATTCTCCTGCCGTAGATGTTTGGTTCTGCTTGTGCTTCTTAATCGGCAGAAGCACGCGGTCTCACTACAGCAGCTGCTGGGTTTTTTTCCCTGCCTCTCCTGTCAGAAGCACATCTCTCAGGGCTCTGGCCTCTCCTCCTGACTGAAACGTGTTTGGAAAGCAAGAAGGGAAGATGCCGGCCATTCTGGTGGCCTCAAAGATGAAGTCTGGACTGCCCAAGCCCGTGCACAGCGCAGCTCCCATCCAGCATGTCCCAGTCAGGACTATCCCCCAGCCCTCCTACCTGAAGCTGGGCAGCAAGCTGGAGGTCTGCAAGCCCACCTACTCCAGCCAGATCCCCCTCAAATCACCCCACGGGCACGAGAATGAAGGGAATGGGGCTCCCCAGAAAAAGGGTAGCATTGTAGAGAATGGATTTGACACCCAGGTTAGATCATTCCTTGTGTTTTCCATTTCTGTGTTGTGTGGGTGTGTGTATGTTTTAGAATAATGTTTCTATAGAGGAAACATGCTTTCTTTCTGTTTGCTAGGTAATGCATTGGAGACATAGTTGTAACAGTCGTACTGGCTATAATCAGAATTAATAATGATGGTGATGGTTATTAGAATTGGCACCTTAGTGTATGTGTAATGCATAACTTGTCCCTCTAATGTGAATATCATTTTCATTGATTTGCGGGTGTTAAAGTACATTTCATGTGCGTGTGTGTGGTTAATTGTTTTTTGAAGACCAAAATCCCTGAAATAACTTCACAATTAGTGTTTTCAATGTCTGAAAATTGTAGATTCTACTGTTGTCCACTTTTATTTTAAGCATTGCAATCCTATAAGTAAAAACTGAAGAATTAGTCTGAATGTAGGGTTGCTGTAAATGTCATTTTTTACAGTTGACATTGCTTAAGTAATATGCATTTCATATTACTGCTGGTTAGAAATCTATTAATAGGATAATGAGAATGCTGTGGAAATATATTCATAAGAGGTATTGGCTAATACAGTAAGCTAAAGTGTGACCTATTTCCTGCATGTATTGTATATTCAAGAAAAGATGTTACAGACATTTAAAGGCTAATATATTCCTTTTTCCTCTTCTGTTATTTAGTATCTCAATGTTTTAGGTGGCAGTCCTTAAGTTGACATTTTTAATCCTTTTATAACTCCAGGATATGATTTCATAGTTAAAGACCCTGTGATATTCATGGCGTGTCAGGGTTGTGAAAAGAAACGTGTTTATAAGTCCTGTGCACATTTCCAGTCCTGATCCACTCCTTGTGAGGATTTACGTCTCTAGCATATCTCTTCGGTTACATTTCCCCAAGAAGAAAATGTAAAAAGCCCACAGCGTTGTCCTTTAATGGGCTTACCGTGGAATTAAGTGCAAGTGATAGACAGTTGGTTTAGAGTGATCCTTGCTACTGCATATAAGCTCCTACCAGTTTGATATACTGTAAAAGCTTCATGCGTGTGGGGGTGTTGTTCTCTGTATGTGCCTGTTGCTAAGGAGGGTTAGTATCTATTTAAAGATAACGTTAAAAAATTCTAACCTTTACGAAACTAGCTGGCACTCTCTGTTGGCAAGTAAATTTAGTCATGAAATATATAGCCTTCACATAAATTCTATCTTGGATGTTATAGAGGATATGTGGTGCACTGTGCACATATTAATAGGTCTTACAGGGATATAGCTGATAATTTAAGGCTTGCTCAGGCAGGGCACTACAGCAGATTTTTAAAAAGGGGCTAGGAACATAACGTTTTTTATTTTGTAAAGGCTGGATGTTCTGCCGTTCTATAATTGAAAGTGTGGTAATTTCTAATTTAGATTGATCTTTGTGTAATTGTATTCTATCTGGGATATAGGGTGTTTGAAATAGTAGGTTATTTCAAGATGTTTTAAAAAGGGTATAAAACCAGTAACCTGTGACTCTGCCCCATCTGGCATCTATACAGAGAAATGTAGCTTTGTATGCAATTCATGCAATTTGAACGTTTACAAAGTTTAGCCTATATTTTACAATTTGTATAGAATTTTCATATTTATTAGGCTGTCAGATCTTCTAGGACTCTTATTTTTTGTTTTGATTCTAACTGTAGTTAGTATCGCCTTTCTCATATGTGTGTTATCACTGCCAATATATTGTTGCTAAAATGCCAAAAATATTTTGCACACAGCGCCTTGTTTTTGTTACATCTGTAAACTGTGCAAATAAAAAAAAAATATGTTCCTTACTATACAGGAAAGTAGTTTAAGAAACTTGGTAAACCCCAGTGTCACAGTGAAGTGGTATGGATAATTAAGAAGTCATGGATTGGACTTCATTAAGCTTTTAATGGGGATATGCATCTGTTAATATTGCAAATTCTGTCATCTGGTATTCCTGGTAATGAAACTGTGAATTAGTAAATTATTAAACTTATCAGAATGATTGCTGAGTCATAGTATGAGATAATTAAATGAATAAAAGATGCTTTTCAATGGAACATTGTAGAAATGTCTGTTGTGACCTGACTTTTAATTGTGTAGTGAATTGTGAGTGTGAATGCCTATTTCATAATATATGAGTTCTATCTTGTATTCTTGCAGTATGTCCCCAAGTCCCTGTCTCAAAAAAACTAATTACAAAAACTGATTGCATGTGACCACCATCAGTGTTGATCTCCATCCTGGGAGTGAAAGGTATTGTCCCGATTATTGACATGGTTTCTTGTGAAGAAGGAAGCTTCCTTTAGCAGGGATCTCTCTGACTGTATAACCATCATATTTTAACATCTGTTTGTTTTCTTTTGACTTGGCTTTACTGAAATTAGCTTTATTATGTATTAGATGTACTCTGAAGCTTTCAAAAGTAACTGCAGCAGTTTCTGGTGTGAAACCTGCAATGTGTGCCTTAATCATTGCAGCTGAAACTATAGAAAAAAGTAAATTATTTTCCCATTTTTATGTAAATCAATTGACATTTCATACTAAATGTACATTACTTCTCGTTATTTGCTGAAATTACTAAATTACTAAATGTCTTAGGGATAAATTGTGTTACAGGTTAAAGTATATTGGATTTTAATATATCATGATTAAGTGTTTATTAAACATGAAAACGTACCATCTCAGCATATATCCAAAGGCACTTCATAACAAGTAGCTAAAGCAAACATCTTTTGTCAGTGTATGACTGAAGGGGGAGTTTAAAAATCAATATAATCAATAGGAATTGGATTGTGAACAGCAACAAATTTGATGTGTTTTCTGATTATGTGTAGCACAACTGTTTTCAAGTCATTATCTGAGATGTGTGGTTTTTTTCCACCAAAATGTTTTGAAAAGCAGAAATAATTTTACAGTGCATTGCAGATGTTGAGAAGCTATTGCAGGTATTGGCTCTGATGGAATGCAGTTTTATCATTCAAAATACAAACACGGGGGCAGTTTAGGATCCTTTATTAATTAAAGATGTGAATATAAGAGCTGTGATTTTAAATAGACGGAATAATCCATTTTAAGGAATGTGATTAATAACTCCCAATTTTTCAACAGTATAGACAGGGTACTACACCATCTGAAGAAGTCCTAGTGCATGCAGACATCTTAAACTAGTCACTGTAGGTTAACCCTGGGAGCAAATGAATAGTGGTGGACAGTTCAAAGTGGTTTTAAAGATGTTTGAGCAAAACTGAGATGGCTGTGGCTTGTGGGCAACCATCTGCAATTTTCTTTGATGCCATCTGCTAGGGCAGAGATAGGAGCTGTTGGAGAGACATGACATCCTGCAATTACACAACCAAGTAACTACTGGTTACACTTCCAGCCTTCTGCAATTTTAAACAAAACCTTGTTGCTTTTCTGACATCAATGTAAAAATAAAACGCAGGATTTGCAAGACTGACCACAGACACATTGTTTTTCTTCCCTGTGTCATCTGTTTGAGCTTTTTTGGACTGTGATCATGTACAGTAAGAGAGAGACAGTAGCAAGCATCTGCTATTCAGGTTTTGTATCTAATCTAAATACACTCTATAATGCCAGCTTTGCCATTTTTATTCCACGGCCGCTGTCTCTACAATATTAAGAGCGACTAACAACATTTAAGATGATTGATTCTTTAATGTATTAACATAATATTGCTTTATATATTGATCTTTGGATACCAGCACACAAACTCACAAATCCAGGCTACCCCTATGACTCTGAAATCTGTTCAAACTTCATAAGCCGTTCAAAGCTTTTCATAAGTAAAAATTCTTTGTAACGTGTAAGTATTGTTTTGTAATACTCTCGTTGTAACACAAAACATGTTGAGCATTGCATTGCTGGCTTCGATGAAAATGTTTTTCATCCTTTGCTCTGAAGCAAGGATTTTCATAGCTGCTGAAGAGTGTGATGTGGTTGCTTTTAAACGTCATGATTGTTTTCCTTGTTAAATTCTGCATAAGAACATAAGAAACATTTCAAGTGAGATAAGGCACATCAGCCCCAAAAATCAACTTTTTCATTCCAGACAAAGAGAGAAACTGCAGTCTGTACTGAACCTGTTACGAAGTACAGCATCTTATGACCATATGAACTGCACAGAGCAAAGGTGGTCAACTGGAAAATAGTGCCTCCTGCTGGTGTGTAGTCTTGCTGGATGAACTAGTACGTGGAATTGCTAATTGGAAGATTTGTGCTGTTCTCTTTCGCATTTGTCTAATTATTTCCACATTTCATATTTTTCTGGAAATTGTGCCAATTGGCTTTTTAAAAAGGAGAGAATCGTGTGCATTTCTGACCCTTTGAAAAAACATTTAACCTAATTTCCCAATCAGGAAGCTTTTCTGATATTAAAAAAAAACATACTATGTTAATTAAATAGAGTTGAGAGTTGAGAGATGAAAAAGAAAAACCCACAATATAATCTGTGAATTCCTATCTGTTTTCTTTGTTACCATTTCCACCCTACTTTAACAGAAGGGGAACTGCCGTAACCTCTATGAAAGTGTAAAGGTGTAACCTTTTCTGTGGTTGGGTAGAATTTGTGATTTCTTCATTTGTATCATACACCATCTGTTTAACGTCAATCCAATGCAGAGTTTGTGGGAGTAACTAGCTTGGTTAATGTCAGGGCAGCGGCTGCACTTTGTGGGTTTGGTGGAGCACAGGGTTTATGCTACACCTCCAAAGTGCTCCTGGCTTCCTGTGAACCACATGGTCAAGCTGTTGCAGCAGAGCTGAGTCTGTTTGCTGTGGGTCATGACCTTGAGCGGTACAAGCCCTGGACTTGGAAATGGTACATTTTACTGAGCAAATACAGAGACTTAGGTATGTAGTACCAGAGTGTTTTGTATTTCTTGTACCTCTTATGATCTACAAAACAATACAACAGATCTTCCCTTTGTACTGTTTGTGGACTGACATTGACATATCGTGAAAATAAACTGAGTGGCACAAATGTTTTGCCCCATGAGAATCAATTTTTGCCATGTACTTTTGTGAAAGTATTGAAAACTGCTGCTTAGTCTCAGAAAACAAGGCCTGTGTTGTGAATTAGGTTTTGGCCTTTCTTTGTAACCATTATGATGGGCTTTTGTGCCAGCCTGCCAGCTGGAGTGTCATGTCAGTCCAGATGAATTAGCAGAGCAGCGTCCTGCTGACATACATAGTTAACTTGATTTCTAGGTAAGGAATGTTTTGGCGCCCTCTAGCGTTTGAGAAATGCCAGATCTGAATGTCACTAGTTGAAGAACAGATGTGAACTGGCACTTGAGCGCCAATCCTTGCCTTTTTGACAATTGCTTTTGATTGCTCAAAAACTAAAACAGTCATGCAGCCTGAAAAATGTCCTGTGACAGGTTGCCAGTTGTGAAATGTCTCATTTCGCAAAATTTCGATGGATCCAAGTGGGAAGAATTTGTGTGCATCAAATTTCATGCGTGAACAATGATGAGATTAATTGCAAGCTGGTTTTCAATCATTATTTTACTGTAGCGGTATGAATTAAAATACATATTTATTAAGCATCGCTTCATCTATGATTTGAAACTGGATTGTCAATTAGTGTCCAAATTAAATAAAAAGAGATGCTTACACTTGTGTGCTTGCCTCACTGGAGACATACTGTATAGACACATAAGCTTCAATTCCTGATGTTCATTCTTTAGGTTGGTTCTCTAATCACAAAGAGACATAAAAAAAAGTCATGAAGTATATAACTTCCAACCTTAATGACTCCTTTTGAATTAGTGTCATTTGTTTTCATTGTAGTGACTAAAAGCATTGGTTTCTCCAAAGGCAAATACAGAAATTAACAGTTGAACCATGTACCCACAACTGCAGCTGCAGAGTGAATGTGATCAGGATTTGGATTTTATTTTTCATCTGTAGGCTGGATCATGCGAATGCAGAGCAAACTTGTTTAGTCTAGGAGGTCACAATACACAATGCAGCCTCAGGGTAACCTTCATAACTGACCAATGTACAACCAGGCATTCTAGTTTATAAAGCATTGAGAAACAAAAAAGCAATAATAAAAAAGAGCCTGGTCTCTAAGCTGCATCTATTAATGTTGCAGTCATGTCACCATTTGTGCAAATTCAAGCACACAGCTGCATTTGGTTCTGGCTGGCTGAACTGGTCAAACTACTCTGAGAACATGTATAGGACCGCCCTTTTCATAGCCAAAGCCCAAAAATTCCCAGATGGTTCCAGGAAACAAAAAAAATCTGTACTTGCGTAACAGAAAACCTCTCTCAGTTTATTAGCCTGGTTGGTTGTCCCCAGCCTTTTAACTTGAAACAGCTTTGTTCTACACACTACCCACCTTCCGCAAAAACGTCTTGCAACTGGAAGCAAACCATTTATAGCCAGCAAAGCTTTGTTCTTCAAAAGAACTGCTGATGTGTTTCTGTACTGTGTCATTCCATTATGACAGAGAGGTGATAATTGCAGGAAGAATATTGACTTAACTTGCTTCTGTCTAGGTCTTCTGCTATGCATATTTGGTGCTCTGTGTGCTGCTAGGATATACCACAGAATTTTCCATGAAAGCATACAAAGAATTGGGTATTACTGCAATATGGTTTATGCAGTACAGTATAATTAAAAATACTGTACACATTTCATATTTTGCCTTAGTCTTTAAAGTAACATGTAAGTTTTCAGCGATTTTGCAATTATTATTTGTGAAGACCACTGCTTTTGGGGGAAAAAAGCAAAATTACCTTGTGCTGTAACTGTGAAACGAGTTATGTAACTTTACTTTTGTAATGTAAAATTGTTGTCACTTAAAGATTCACGGAGTGATCTCTTTTGAGGGTGAGTATTTTCTAGTTTAATGTTTAGATGACGAAGGGTTGGCAGTGTTGTGCGTGCCATGTGTCAAATGCCTGTTAATGGATGGAGCAGTTGGCTAATGGCTTGTAAATGACTTTTTGTCCACAATCAAGACAAAAGTCCTTATGGGCAGTAGCTGCCTGTAGAAACAAGCCCGTCTTTGATATTCAGTCTGGTATTTGCTCAGATGCAGAATTCTGCTGGCTTTTCAAGCAGGCCAATTTCTCTCTCCTACACTGGGAAATGAGCTCTGTGAACATACACTCTGCAAGGAGCTGCATCAGATTTGGTATCAGCTTGACAGCAGGTTCTCATTTTCTTACAAGCGTTGCCTTACGTGATGACGCTGATGGCAATAATAAGGTGGCAATAACTCCACTCTGTTTCCTCAATAAGTTTCACGAGCATGGTGTAATTTGTGCAAGGAGCCTGCTGTGTTAGGGAGAGTCTATTATCCTGGCACTAATGGGGCTCTGTAGCTATCTTTGTTACTTTGCCAGAGTCCACTTTATTGAACCTGTAAGGAAGAAAAGCCCTGCTTCTTCTCCAGCTTTGCATTCCACCAGAAAATTGAATTTAAGGCAAAATGTATAGCTTCAGGCGAAGGTTTTTATTTTAATAAAATACATAGTGATTTAACAACAGTAAAAATCAACATAATCCTTTGATTTAGGCAGTGAAGCTATTTCTTATGACTCATGAATTTAGAATATCCTACAGGAAAAACAAGGGTGCTTTTTTCTTCCATAGTGATTGTGTTGCATTTTCCAGCGTCAACTTGTATTCTGATTTCCCTTGCCTTCAGTAAGCTCTTTTCAATGTTTTGCTTTTCTGAGCAAGTTAGTACATGTCTGTTGGAAGCTTTAGAATTATTTTTTTTATTGAAAAATGAAAAAAGAAGCTTAAGTCAATACCAGAGCCCAGTGCGGCTCGTACTGGTCAGAGCTCTTCATCTCTGTTGGGGTAAGCGGCCCAGAGCGCATGACTCCCCCACTGATTGGGACACTGGCCCATCACTGGGATGATCCCCCAGCAATGCTGAACCCCATGTATACAGCATGGTTGACTGGAGCCACTGGGGTACAGTATCTCCTTGAAGGCACAACAGCAGTGTCTGCAGTGGGGACTTGAACCCACTGCCTCTCAGTTATGAGATCCAAGTCAAAGTCACTACACTCTGCTACCCCCATTACTAAATAAAAGTACATACAGTAATTTTCACTACATGTTCTTCGTGTTTTATGTAGTAAGAGTACCTCTAAAAGAAAAGGTGATGCACACGGGTAAAGGCTTTGAGGGGAGTGTTTGTTTTGCGCGGAGTTTCTACAAGAAATTGTTACTTATTGATCCTAGAATGCGTTGTATCTATTGCTTTCCACTGCGTCATTGAGGTTCTATTGAGCGTCTTATTTCTGAAAGGCATACATGTTGGCAGGTTTCCATTGATGTCTCTGCTCTTTTGTGAGTCTCCAATGTGGTTAAGGAAGTTTTTCCTCATTGTGAGTACACAAAACCTTTGCCTTTAGTGTAACATGCAAAAAGAACAGGAGGACAAAAGTCGCTCTTCTTAGGCATTCAGAACTGACCCAATGATTATTTAAATGCCGTCTTTGTTTCAGAATCTGTAGCATTAAGCAGTGCTGACATTTGCAAGACAATGACTTCTACACATAACAAAATCAACAAACTGTCAGGTCAATTGACAATTTTCAATGAGAACACTATTTTCCTTGACAACATGAGATGCCTTTTTAGTTTGGAAAATCTAGTTGTAAGCAGGATTTATAGGTCGAGTTAAATGAAGAAGGAAATGTTCATTTTTGATTCCTACGTAATTAAGCATATCTAATGCATTAGATTTGTTCAATAAGAACATTTAAGGAAGAAAGTCACTTTAAAAATATATCAGAATGTACTGCAGCATATATTACTACAGCTAAGTAACTTGTTAATTCAGAACACTTCATAACACTTATTTCCTATTTCCAGGCAGCCTCTGGGTTTATTCAGATCAGTGAAACCAGTGGTAGACTGACTGTCTCTAGATGGGCCATACCAAGGAATATGACAAAGACAGGAGTGTCTATATCTAGGTTGTTGGCAGGTTCTGATAACTGAGTGACAGAGCTCTTCCACATGAATGCTATCGTGAAGCCTGGGGTGATTTGCTAATCCGCACCTGCAGTGCTGTGTCCCTGTTCATTATACTGTACATTGAAACTGGCCAGTAACAAAATAAAAAAACAAACACTGACAACTTTCTCTAAGGGCTTCATCAGTGTCACGTGTTCTATGAGATTCAAAGTATTCTTTTCAGTAAATACTAGTGACTTTCAAATGAAAATAACTAGCAAGAATTTTGAAAGTGGTTTATCCTTCAGTAAAATTGTATTTTACTGAAATTTTCATTATATTGTATTCTACTTGTAGCAGATTTAATGGAGATAATGGCTGAGCACACCTGGCAAATTGAATATTTCATACACTGTATCTCAGAAGGAATTTTGTGACATTAAAAGCCACATACCCTTTTCATCAGTCTTGGCTTAATTTTCGCACAGATTTGTTTTTAAATAAAGCATGCCGGCAAATGTGTGTATTAATAAATCTGATGCTGAAAAGCACTTATATTTTGAGTTTTATGCATATTTTTAATAAATTGTTCTTGCATTTCTAAGCCAGGGTTCTTTTCGCTGTGCAATGCTTCAGAGTTTTTTAATAATTAAAAGCTTACAGCATTCCCGGCACAGTAGCAATGAAATTAATGCATTTATATTTTTATGGCAGAAGAGACCTAAAGGGACAAGACATATCCCATAATCCCCCCCCCCCCAAAAAAATAAAAATAAACAAAGAACTGTTAGTTCTCACAGATTTCCCTTAGTTTTCTTGGTTGTGGTAGTTGTGCTGACAATGATTGCTTAGGTTAAACTCATTCATTAAGTCAGGACATCTGTTTCCTTTTATTTTTTCTCCAGTTTTGCTCAGCTAGAGATGCTAGAAAAATGGCTTTTTGTCAAGGTGCTGTTTTTGTGTCCCTCTTTTCACGTGTATCTTGATGTCGCATAGCCTTTATCATCCCAGGAGCTTCCAACACAGTATGCCACTACATGTGATCGTGTCTCTTTCATTTTAAATGTGTGAAACCAGTTTTCTGTCAGTCTGCAAAATCGCCATACATTCTCAGGAAACAGCCAAAGGTGTCACCCTTGTTGCTAGGCAATTAAAACAAAGTCACAGTCCTTAGTGGAGATTTTTAAGTTCAAGAAAACAAGGAAGATTTTCTTTGCATAAAAAAAGATATAGCCATCTATTAGAACAGGCATCTTGCTTACCTCTATCATGTGTGATGCATTGTGCTTGTCTGTTTTTTTTATTTTGAAGTATACATTTTTTTTGTTTCTATTACTAGTTTCTTAGTTTCATAATATGCTTTTTTTCTGGTCTATTACACGTGTAAAAATTATTGTGAAATAGTTACAAGGTGTAGACTACCCAAATTTTTCTTTGCAGTCTACCATGTAGCTTTGCCCTGACGGGCAGCACAGCACAACATTTTTAAACGGTTTTACAGAGCCATGGGTATTAGTTTGAAGTCCTTGGAAAAAAATGTGCGGAATTCAAATTAGTTATGATTCACCCTCAGTTAAGGGAACATGTTTCAGATGAATTCAATGCACTTATTAATTAGAGAGTTGCACATGGATTCTTGTAAACCAATTAAGTTCTTTAGTAGTACATATCAAGGACTGTGATTTTATATTCATGAACAAATATCTCTGAAATAGATATGCAGAGGGAGGAAAAGCACGTTTCTAAGGAGACTTTATAAAAACATCAGAAGGATTTTATCAGGTTCTTCTTAGTCATGTCAGTCAGGTCTCTCCACAGAGGGTGGCAGTAGTGAAAATGGTTTTGTATTTGAAATTAAAATTGTTGTGTTGACATCCATTGATTTGAGAAACCATTTGAAGATAAGTACAGAGCACTGAATAATCTTTCGGCGATTCATACTAATTTTTTCAGCTATAGCATTCTTGGCAAAAAAAACAACAGTTCCTTGGGTGTCAGGTACAGAAAATATGCTCTGTGCTTTCTGTAGTGCAATGGATGTCCTTCAGTGATTTATATTTGACTTCCTTTCCTATTAATTGAGCCCAGCTAATATGATTACCGGAGGGACCGTTTCGCCTCGTATTAACAAATCAAATTCTCAAAATGGGGAATAAAGTGCACATTGATGGCCTGTGTCTCTGAAAGAAATGAAATTGTCCGCGTGTGGCTTAGCCCTCAGCATCGTGCTGCTTCTCTGTAGATAAGTCTCTCACACCACTGATGAAGTAAAGTAGGTGACAGTGGTGTTTGTATTATGGAAAGCGTCAGTGCAGATGGTCTTCATCCTTTCGATATGTATTGTAAGATATATCAATGGGGGGGGAGAAACCAAAAATTGTTTTGCGTGTATCCATGTACAAGGCACATGTAAAAAAGTCCCTGTAGTACGTGTAAATTTGTGCTAAATTTGTTTTGAATATATTTTTTATTCACAACTGTATGGCAAGTTTTGCCATTGAAACGTCAACTACAGTTAGCATTGAAGCCCAGGATAAAAATTCAGAACGTGATTCCATACACAGTCATATAGATACCTTTGAGCTCTGTTCACTGTCACAAAGCGAAACTTCTCTGGAACCAGCCTCATCTAGTGTGAAATCAAGATGCTTTTAAATGCTTTTCTGGAGGAGAACAGTTGTGGAGTGCTAAATTGCTTCTTTACCCCAGGATTATATGCACTTATTCAAAGGCTTGTCATGAGGCCTTTGTTATTTCATTTACCCCCAGAAGACCCATACATCTTACTCTGTGCTCTCCAGCAGGCTGTGACCCCTTCTGATTCTAAATGTTCCATGACAGACAGTCAGTGGGGTGCACAAAAACAAAAAGCCCTCGAAAGAAGATTATGTTTTATGGTCCATGGCTACTTAGGTCTTATATTTAAATCCTCTGCTTTTAAGAAACAGGACCTGGTACCTATTGTCCATGATGAATAGCTTAAAAAACTTTTTGGATTTTGTATTGCTAAAAATAATCAGCCACTTTCTAAGCGTCATCCATGTACTGTGCATTTTAATACCTTAGATTCCCGTCATACTAAAAATCTCACACTTTGTGTGAGTCCATTACTGGCAGTCGGAATTCAGAAATGTTGGCACATTACGCTGGGCTTATTTTGAGGTTCTGGATTGGAATAGCTACAAACACAGGACATCCTTTTATTCCCTTTTACATACCATATGTGTTTTATTTAAAGAACACGGCGCCTGTCATGTAGCAATCTGAAATGCAGGATTTGTGGTAACTGAAAAAAGAGAAGAAAGGTCAAGAAAAATGTTGTACAAGGCAGCCAAACCCATGTGGCTTTTTTTCCCCTTTTACAGACTTGTATACTTAGTGGAGAGGTATTGATAAATCTCGGAGTGGGAAGGGTTTTAAGAGGAATCCTTTCTTCTCCAGATGACGAATGGTCCATTGAAGCATGGATACCCAATGTGAGTGGTGCTTTTATCTGGCAGGGGGGAGGGGAAGACTTCCTTGTCCTGACTTTCACTCCTACAGGCTCGACTGCTTTCCTCCCAGTGCCTTAACAGAAGTTGTTTGGTTTGGCCGAGGTCTGAGCTCTGGGGCTGAGGGTTTTTCTTGAGCACAGCATATACTGAAAAGTACACAGAGCTGAGCGGGCGTAGTGGCAGAAACTACTGGGAGAATTAAGGAAAAAAAAAAGGATTGGAGCATTTTCGCCCTGGAGGAATGTAACTGCTGGATGCTGCTGTTGACCGATCAAATGGATCACAGATGGGCCTTTTTGGAGGTTAAGTGTCTTTGTGAGCTTTTTGGGGCCTGCTGTCTTTGGTCCTGTAGCAGGTGCTTGGCTGAGCTCCTCTGAGGAAGATGAGTGCAATGCTGTGGCGCTGGGAGCAAAATAACGTCACCATGAAGCTGGTAATTACTTGTGAGAGGTTTCCTGTTAGAATAAACAAGGGGACATTTTTGGGCAGTCTTGGAGGATTTAGGGAAACTTGGTATGTGTACAGTATATTGCTGTTTCAATGTGGAACAGTTGAGAGAGGTGTTTTTCCTGCTAATAGTGTTTATTTTTTCTCGTTATGTTAATCACAGTTTTCAAGATTTAAGAAATGATTAAATGTGCTCCTGAAATTCAGAGAAGTCCTGCATTTTGTTTTGCGTGAAGTGGTATTGCGTTTTTTTTAACATGTTGAAAACAAAATATTGGCATGCTATTATTTTGATTTCTTCCCCTCTAGGGAAGATTATATTGAAAAACATGCAGCTCTGATAAACTAACAAAGCAGTACATATTTGTAGATGTTTGGTTAATTTAATAACACAGCAACAATGAATAAGTATAATATTCAGTCATTAATTTTATAAAGCAGTCCATTGGAGTCATGGATTGAGAAAAGAGAAACATTTAACTGGAAATGAACTCTTCACAGAAAAGATGGATAATGTTCAGTGCTTTTGTACAAATGTAGGCTGAGTAATGTAAACCATCCATATCCCTAAAATATGAGCTTTAATCATCTTATAGTAGTTTCTGTGCCTGTTAACATAATTTTTATCTTCTTCTCACTACATTTGTTCTGCAAAGATAATGTGAGCAAGTTACTTCCAAATCTAGAAGCAAAACTAGGTGTTTATTTAATTATTGACTAGCACTGTTAGGAGATGACTGATGAGGAATGGATGAGTCAGCCAGGGTTGTATGTAATTGGGGTAGATAGGACTGTTATTTTTTAAGAGTGACCAGCCAGGAGGATGGTATACTGTAATACTGTAATAACTTCCCTGTCTGCTTCTAGAATAATCATAGCATGGTGGAGGGCATAATGAATTGCCTGAAAGTGCCTGTTCTCTACAGATTAAAACATAAATTAGCACAGTTTAACAGTACTGTCTGAATGGGCCTTATATGCAGCAAGATGTGCTGACGGCGATTCATTATTTTTTTCAAACTGAAATCAAAGGTTTCAAATACAAAGCATTTAAATATTTCTCAAAATTGTATAAGGCTTTGTTAAGTCAATGATTCCTATATTAGAAAAAAACAGTGCTTGCTATAGTCAACTATCTGTATGATGTTACTGTATATTTGAAAAATTAATTACTGTACTTATTGTTGACTTCCCCTCTCTGAACAATACATTTATATTATAAATGAAGAAGGCATCTTAAGTTTATGTTTTAGAGCTTAACTGTCTCCCAGACAAACATTACATTTACACATTTATAATTGTAAGCAGATAAGTATACTATATATTGAAATCAGTTGTTAGAGAAACCTTTTGGTTCACACTAAAATGTCTGCAATAGCATTCTTGGCAAAATAAACAACAACTTCTTAGGTATATATGCTTTTTTTTGCAATACAATGGATGATTTTCAACGATTTATATTTGACTTCCTTTCCTATTACTTGAACCCAGCTGATACTGTACATTTAAGGAGCATTTCACTTCATATTACCATTTACTCATTCAAAAACAGGTGTAGTGCTCTAAGCTGGGAAGGAAAGTGCACCTTGATGGCCTGTGTCTCTGAAAGGAATGAAATTGTCCTCATGTGGCTTAGCCCTCAGCATCGTGCTGCTTCCTCTCGAGATCAGGCTCTCTCCCAACTGCTGAACTAAAGCAGGTGGCAGTGGTGTTCACATTATGGAAAGTGTCAGTCCAGATGAATCTTAATCCTTTTTTTTTGTGTATTGCTTGGATACCACTGGCAGGAAGGAACGGAACCATGCGTGTCTATGTACTATGCACATGTAGAGAGCTCCCTGTAACATTTTGCTGAATAATGATGCAGCCTGAGACGTCTTAAGTATTTACTTATGTAAGTTTTAAGTGTTTCACTACTGTGCGGCAGGTATTGTGGAAGATTAGTGGCTGATTGCATTACTTTTTAAAATGTCATCCGTAATCGAAGTTGAAGCTCAGTAAAAATTTAGAACATGAACCTGCAGAAATTTCTAAATGTCCTCTCTGTGGCATTTCTTGCATATTCCTGTCCTGTTGATACAATGGTACAATGTACAATGGTAACACAGCATTAGATAAGTAGATTTTACTTAATGCTTCGGTAGTCAAGATGCGCTGTTTGTGTGTATCGATACACATGATGTGCCAGATGCTCATTATGAATTGAAATGAATTGCTGACTGACACTTGTCGGGTGAGTGTCTGTGTGGTGAGAGCTCCCCACTGAATTGACAGTATTAGCAAAAAAAAAAACGGGTCTCCAGGCTAAAGAGGTGGAGCAGAGCAAATTTTTTCCAGGGGCTTTTCAATTCCTGCGAAAACGGAGGTGGGGAGGGAGATAAAATTATCCATATAAACTAATTATGGGTATATTGTTCAGCTGCAGAAGACAGCTGCCTGATCCAGTTAGAAATGAGGAGTGCTAATTGTCTTTAATCCCCTAGAAAGTGCCCAAGGCAAGGCATTCTCCTGTTAACCATGGGTGATGGTGGGGGTTGTTAGCCTGACCAATGCAATAGCAATATCAGATTCTCATAATCTTATTTGAGGCATGTTTGTTTTCTTAGGGCTGCCAGAGCAGCTGTTTTGTTAAGTGGTCTTGGTGCAGTTTAATCTTCACCAGTAGGTGTCTACATCACTAAGGACCAGATCACACTTCCCTTTTTGTTGCACAATATCAAAGTAATGAAAACTCATCTGGGATCCTCTTAAATAATCTCTGTGGATTGTTTTAATGAAGGCAAGCTCACCCCAAATTCAGAAAACTTTTTTTTTTCCTGTTTGAGGTCTTGCCTTGAGGGTAATCAGCTTAGAGTCCATGTTTGAGGTGTTTTCAGTGTAGTTTATGATAGTATACAGTCTTGTAAATATTGACATCGATGCCTCAGAACGTGAACATTAATCATAGTTGCTTCTCAAGTGATCCAGTGTGCTGTTAAAACATTACAGTTCACCCAGTTGGGGATTGCTCCAAAAACTCTTTCTTGTTAAAACAGCATATTTTTGTTGAAATGAGCTATATTTTTCACACAGTCTGCAGTTTTTGTCAGGGCTTCTATGAGTCCCAGGGGTAGAATAGCTCTGCTTTGTATTAAAAAATGGAAAGACAAGTTCAAATCTTCCTTGGTTTGTTGTCTTAATAAGTAAAGGTAACTTTAGATTTCTGCTGTGTTCTTTGATTCTCTGTGATTGTAATCTAAGGGTGTCAGGCACCTTTACTTTGAAATCACAGAGCTTTCATCAGCTGTATGCAACCAGAGACGAGTCATTAACAATTGTATTACATACCTCAGGCTAAAAGCACTTTGAACCAGTGCACAGTTTATGTAAAAGGTATTTTCTAAACCTAACAAAAGATGACTTGGGTTCTGTGTAATTTGTGGTAAATGGGAATGGGGTGTTTTTTTAAAAATTAATCATGTTTCCGCATTTTTGTGTTTGGCTGGCAAGTTTAATGTGTATACTGCACAGTATAGCTTACTTTAAATGCTTCACTTTACAGACTTTTTGCTCCCTTAAAGGGTTTTGCTTACTTTTTGTTTACTGAAGATATTTCCTGTACTGGGAAATTAGTTGATACGGATCATTTAACTTAGAGGAAATACAATTTGGTGCTTCTGAGAACATGTATCCCAAACAATTTGAAGTAAAATAGTAAGGAACATTTGTGAATGCAAAGCACAGTATGTACAAAAGTTTACAAAGAGTAAATCACAGTAGCATCCTTAACCAAAACTGGATTCTTTTTATAACTGAATCATTTGCTTTGCATGTGGATTTTATGTACTGTACTTGTGGTACAAATGCTTTTATGGATGAGGGATCAAATGGTCACTTTGTGTTGCTGTATATGTGACAAGTTCAAAATATGTTTCAAGTTTTCTTCTTTAATATTTGTGAGACTCCTACAGGTATGTACGCTATTAACTGTCTCAGCCAAGTGAGGTAACAAGAAGGGTCATTTTGAGAAGCATTTGCTGTTCACTGGTGGAAAGTTGGACTATTTGACTGCATTTCCCTGGTAAAAGTTTGACCTGGTAAACTTGCTCTGAAGATTTTTTGCAGTTTTGACCATGCTTGTATCATGCATTTACTTTTAACATACAGTTGTGCTTTATTGGCCTATACCATGTACTGTATACCACTGCAAACATGAAGGAGGTGTCCATTGCACTCTCTGATAAAAACATCAGTCCTTTACACTGTATATGTCATGAACTCATCAAGAGTGGTTTCACCTTGCAGAATTTGCAAAATTAGGACCTTATTCCAGTTTGCTAGGTACTTGCTTTGATCCACGATTTTATCTGATGCTTATAGCAGTACTTGCTGTATTCCAAAAATAACCAAGTTGTTCCACTTTGAACTAGTTTGAGGAAGCAAATACTGTACATGACATGGGATTGTGCACGGCTATTGGATGTCTCCTCGATCTGGATTCCAAATCATTAAGAAATGGAGAAGCAGGTTTTCTGTACTGTACCTGTTGAAATGAGTATTGACTTTCAATAAACCTTCTGTTTTTCATCTTTGGAGCTGCCCAAACCCTGACCCTCGTCCTGTAATTTGCTCCCGGCTTGTGAATTGCACTGGAAGTATAAAGCCTGGGCCTGTGATTTATGTCTGTGGTGAGCAGTTATTAGAGAAGAGCCAGGCAAGGAGTTGACTTGCAGGTCAAGCCTTGTAGATCAAGGCCAAGCAGGGAAGAAGCTGAGCCCACAATTTTGTTGTTATTCTTACTCCCGATTTTGTTTGATTGTTTTATTTGCTCCTACAAGGCGAGTTTTTTAATTAGAATTGAAGCTCTCTGAATGGCTGCTGGGATCTGCTTTCAGGGAACGCATGTTCTTTTTCGCATCCCCGTAATGCAGAACCTCCAGGATTATTTTCAGTGATCTATTATAGCATCATAATAAAGTATGAGAAAAAAAGGGGATTAAAGCTCTTTTAATTGAAAACAAATGTTATTATAAATGGTCTTCCGACTAAAACTTAAATAAAGCTTTGAAGCAAGGAGGATAGTTTTCTTTGTCAGTTGCCGATGGGGTTGTGTTCTGATTAACATAACACAAAACAATTTAGATGCAGAACATGAACCACTCTGCTCCTCCTTCAAATGATTGATACAGCGGAAATCACTTACTAACTAATAAACTGCAGCACAAATGAGCATATAGAGTCCAGTTGAGGGAGCCACTGCCATTTTCCTTCTGCATTCATAACAATTTGCAGCAATTGTTTGTGTACTACAGTTGCCCTACAGTGTATATTTATTTTTAAAAGAGCATGGACTTTAAGATGAAAGATCACACCAGTTTGGCTATTGTCCTATAGACTCTCAACTTAGTTATGCCATTTTTGATTGGAGAGTTTTTATTTAATTCACTTTAAAATGCACTTTGTAGAGCAAAACAAGCTACTGAGTTCCTATAAACATAAAAGGGCTAAAAGCTGAGAACCAGATAAGCAAGAGAATATATATTTGGGTAAATATCTTACGACAGGGTGAAATATATTTTCACATAGGTAGTTGTTTTAGACATTGTCAGTAGCTGTGTATTCTGTATTACGTAGAAGACTGGTAAGATATTGATTCTGTAGTCTATTCACAATGCCCCTTTTAATCATTGTTAAAAACAACTTTTATATTGTTTATAACTGTACTACAGTATCTGTATCTTGGGCATTGTTTTCCCAATGATTTCAGTGGACGTTTGGACAGTAACAATTCTGGTCAGTGCAGGTCACTATCTCAACAAATGCAGTGAGGAAATTGATTACACCTTGACCTTTCCCTCTTTTATCATACATGACACATGATAATGTATCTATAGGGAAATTCATCCATCAGTTATCCATTGGCCATCTGTAGGGATCCTGCAGTGTGGAAAATCAAGAAGATATTTTGTTATAACTTATAACAGATGTCAGCAGTGCTTCGTAGCAATTTATTTAATTTTGAGAGTTTAAAGGGCTTGCCTCATTCCCTGCTGCAGAAATATTTGTATTTGTTTTATCTTCTCCCCAAGAGAAGGAAACCCAGAAGTGATACTTACTGTAACATTAAAAATAAATGGGGTTGGCGGGGGAAAAAAGCTTTGCAATGAATTCAACTGTCTCTTCTTCATGTGACATCTTTCCATAGCAGAAACAAGGTCAGGGTGACAGGAATTTAACATATGGAATTAAAGGGCTTGACATTAAGAGTGCTCCCTATTGTACATTTACCTCCGGTGGGGTGCATTTAAGAAGATGAATATGATGGTTTATATGTCATCATTGCGTCACAGAAATGTGACCCCCAAAAACAGGGCACACACAGACACACAGGTGGGTGTACAGTATGAAATGCAAAAGATAAAACGTTGTTCTTCAAAACTGTGTTGAAAATGTTTAATTTTGCCTCTTTTGAATTCTGGCTTATGAATAAAACATACTTATAACTACTTGTGTGGTTTTGAATAGTAATTTTCCAGAAAGCTGGCAGCAGCTGTATTATCTGTTGCTCTTTTCAAACATTTCCTCCTAAATAGTTCCTAACCTGAGTATGACTGCTTGTCCCAGTATACCAGAATGAAAACTGACACAGGCAAGGGAGTACTATAACTTTACTGAGCTCCTGAACAGGCATTTCTGTATTTAGTGTCCCCTATAGGGAGCAGCTTGGAGCCATAGAGAGCTGAATGCTGCTTTTTGATGTGTGTGCAAGACGTGCTGTGCCTTAGCTAGGTTTTATCTTAGAGGAGCAGCTTTTTTGTTAGTGGAAATCAGAATCTGCATTCTGTGTAATGAATGCAAATTTCCATCCCTGCTTTGAATACCATAAGCTTCAGTTTCTGCGTGAGGGGAGGGGGGTTGGAAATGAAGAGATGAGGTGGAGGTGCTGGAAGTGTAAGTGAGAACATGCAGCATAAAATTGAATTTACAGAAACATCAGCTCATACAGTAAAACATAACTGACATCTGGGGAACATATGGTCGGCCACAAGATTATTAAATTAGATCTAATGCTTCTGTGGAAATTAATTCAACACTTCATGCTGTCTTACTAGTAGAATTATCTTATGACCCTTTTTATAGGATACAGATGGAGTTGGGGGGGGGGATTGTTTTATTTTTTAACTTCTTTTTTATATTCTAATAATTTTCACTGTGGTTGTTACAGTGCAATTATGCTGATAAAGCTGTCTGGCACAGCCTAGAATTCTCCTGCTCTTTATCAGGCATCCTGCAGTATGTGTGACTAAGGTCTGGTGAAACTCTACTTATTTTGCAGTTTAATAATGGACTTGAAGCAAAATCTCTTCAAATTTAATTTTACCACTTAATAATTTAAAACCTGGATAGATGCAGTGGTTACAAGCGGAATAGATAATACAACACCTTATGCAGATCTTGCTGTGAATAATTGCTCGAATAATTAAAGACAAGTTGAAAACTGTGAGATTTCCCAGTGTTTTGTAAGTAATAAAATTAAAAACCAAAAAGGCAGATTCTGTAGAGGAATTCAAAAAAATGTATTCCTTTCTGTCCTCTCTGCTGTTTTTTTTAAATTCCCATAAGTATTGAAATTCCATTTGCCTGTGGTATTTAACTGGATTACATACTAAATAAAGGCTTGCCCTTTTAGAAAGGTGAATGCCAGTGGCCTCTTCTTTGCATGAGCAGTGCACAACCAGTTGCCCATTGGCTCACACATGATGAAGGACAGATGCTATTTGTCAGGGAGTTTGACGGGAAAAGTAATTGCCGATCTGTGCAAGTGGGGTTTCATGGACAGATATCGTCCTGCTGCTACACAGGTAAGTCATTCTGGCTCTCTAGGGAGCAGTGAGTCCTGCATGGGTAATTTTAATGCCTGGACCAGGGCACACACCCCCTGCCATATCAGACAGATGACTAGGACACAGTAAGGGTGCAGTTTCTGTTCTGCTGGATTTTCCTTTCCTGTACCCTATTTGTTTGTACTTACAAGGGATCAAACCTTTTTGCTTCCACTAAAGCTTCAACCTCTGTTTTTTTTTTATGGCCAACAACTGGGCCTGAATTCCTAAAATGCCCTCCAGTAGTAGCTGCAAGAGTTTAATGGCAGAACTGAGGTTTCAATTATTCAAGATGGAAACCTATCATTGTTTCTAATTTCTGCCTAAACATCCATCCATTTTCTAACTGCTTTATCCAGTACAGAGTTGCAGGGGAACCAGATACTATACCAGCAAGCAACGGGCACAAGGCAGGGTACACCCCAGATGGGACGCCAGTCCATGGCAGGGCACACACAGACACTCACTCACTCACACCAAGGCCGATTTTAACCCATTGGTATGTCTGAACTGTGGGAGAGGATCAGAACAGCTGAAGGAAAGCCATATTAACGCGGGGAGAACATACAAACTCCACACAGACAAGTCCCCAGGCCCAGGCTCCAGGACTGCTAGGTAGCAATGCTAACTACTGTGCCACTGTGCTGCTCTCTCTGCCTAAACAGCTGGATAAAAATTAGAATATATAGGCAGTACTTTGTTAGGTCATTGAGAGCTGGAGTGACACTACTACCAGGGAACGTGTAAGCACATGTTTGCTCACTGTCTCATTTACTATAATTTCCCAGATGACAACTTTATGCGAGTGTAAATTCCTCTCCTCCCGACAGCCTCATTTCAAAATAATTTAAGCGGTGGTGTACAGGTTGTGATATTGGCATCTGGAGGCAAGGCTCTAAATCTTAAGTAATAAAAATCAGTGAGGTTTAGAGAGGACCTTTTAGCACACAATTTAGGATGGTCTTTCCTTTTGCATCCTTCGGAAAACATTTAACTTTCAGATTAACAGATATAAGCTCCTGCTAAGCATACCATTAAACGGACCTCCACCCTTAAACAGACCTACAGATCTCCAGCGGAAAGATTTGTGTACAAGGTGGTAGGAGAAGGAGCTGCTCTGTTGTGTTGCTGTCTCTTGTTTTCAAGTGGTTGTCAAACCCAGACGAAATTTGGTCTGTCGTTGCTTTATTTACTGTACCAGGTGTTGAGTTTAACAAGGCAGTAAACCCCTCTCCTGTCTTCAGGGAGCGCAATCTTTGTATTTGCCTGTCAGAGGTTCATAAGCCAGAGAATGCATTAATCCTGTTTACATTGTCTGGGCCTGAACTTTTGTGTACCTAGAAGGGGAGGAGAGAGTTAAAGGTCTGGGAAGAGACAGGGGCTGAGTCAGGGTGGGCTAAGAAGCATGGTAGACACTGCTGGGAGGAATAAGATGTCATTTCCAGTGTGAAAAAAGGTTTCTGAGAGGAAAGGGGAGAGCATGGCTAAATTTAACTTCCCATTCTCCACGTGCCGTTGTACATCAACGGCCTTTACTACACCTCTCGCTTTGTGAGAGCTGGATGTGTTTCCCTGTGGCTGAAGATGGCAGCAAACACGGGCCTGAGGGCTCCTGTGCGGGACCAGAGCCTTCTCTCTTACGAGCACTATAAAACGGTAAGGGGATTTTATTCCTGGACTGGTGTGGAAGGTCTCCTCGGACCTTTGTTCCAAAGTGTTTTGAAGTGTATGATGAAAAACTTTTTGGGGGGCAATGGCACCCAAGGCTTGTAGTGTGCTGACCTCTGAGGTTATTCTAGGTGTTCTTTTCTTCTGGTAATTCTTGTTTAAACACAAGCAGCGTTTCCTTTCCTCTTGTGAGCTCAGTGTTGCTGATCCTTTTTGAATATGCAAGGTTCTGAGTGGCACATGTGACTGAATAATTCTGAGAAGGCTATAATAATCTTTGGACAAATGTTCATATTAGATTAGATTAAATGTTTCACATGTAAATAATACAGCATTTTTGTGTTACTACAGGGTTATATAACAATATACTGTACTGTATATAGAACAGTTGGTTCCCAGTAAGATATGTACTGTAGCCCCAAAAATTAAAGTCTGTTGTATCTTCACAATTTTATTTTAACAACATTTCCACTTTGTGCATTGCATTTTATCACAGTAAAACAGCTGTGTAGTGAGTAATAGTTAAAATAACTTTTAAGTACTAAAAGAAAATACTTTCCCCTTTACCAAATAGCTTAATCTTTCAACTTTATAGGTGGCAACTGACTTGGTGGTTTAAAAAAGAAACAGATGTCTTTAAAATCCTCATAATGACTGAGAGTATTTCTTAATGTCACAGTAGCATTGTGTGTGACCCTTCTTCACTCTTCTTTTGATGCACTCGGACACAGTGACTTTGTTTGTTATTGTGTCTTATTTACCTGGACCTTTACTTTGTGTGAGACAGCTGTGATAGGAAGCTGTTAAAGTGAGTGTGTAAGGGCAGAGACTTTTGGGGCTGTGAAAACCTGCATCTAAACTGGACCTGCTGTGGTACTGTTTCAGTCCTTGAAATAGTAATTTGTCTGTGAGAAAACTACATGCTGAAATCTCGGATCGTTTTGTTTGGTGTTTTGTTTTAGTTATACATACTGCTGTGAAACATTTTTTAAGGCTTGGATTATAAAGGAAAAGAAAATAATCTTTTAAAATGAAAACCGTATGGGAATGTGTTTGTATACAAATGGTCAGGTCACTGATAAAAGTCACTGCAATGTACTTAAGTGCGCTTCAGTTAGGAATAACACCTGTTTGTGCAACAAGAATAGCTATTTGGACAAAAAAACAATTACTTCTGATATAAGCACCCTTGAAAATAAAATTAGATATCTTCAAAACAAATGAGGGGAAATAAAAAACTAAGTGTGCTATCTGGTGTAGTGCAATCTATACTGAAGACTTGTACTTAGAAATATGCCTTGAGAGACACCAACTAAAAAGTTTAATTGGCCATTTAGAACAAACTCAGGCTTCTCTTCTGTTGAGGCATGCAAGGTTAATGATTAATATGTACTGAGGGTACAAAAAAGTCTTTGTAGTGCCTTGTTTTGTTACGTTCCAAGGCCATAGCACACCATGCTCTTGGGGTAAAAATGAAAGGCCATTGAAATCAATTCAGTTTGTGGTAATAGTTAATGTGGCTGGTTTGAATTATTTGTCATGTGCTACTGATTCACACAGCCTCCAGATGGGTGGGTGGGGGGGCTAGTGGTGGCATGAAAGATGATTCAAGTGCTGTTGATAACAAAGGGCCAAATCATGTTCTGAAAAAAACCCAACTTATTTACTTGTACTTTTTAAACTTTGCAATGTTTGATTGGAAGCATAGGAAAGCAATGTAAAGCTTCCAATCCATTTAGAGTATTTCTATTAAGAATTATGAATGTGGCAAATGATAATAAAAGTTAACAGAAGTTGTTTTCTAGGGGTGGTCTGAATGTGCCTACATTTTGAAAGTTAGAAATGTACAGTATATAAGGGTACTTCTGAAGATATCAACAGTTTGTCAGTGTCGTTTGGATTGAAATTTGCTGTAACTGAATTCCGAGAAAGTAATGTGAATGATCATAAAAGTTAACTATTTAGTTTCTTACCCCGAATTCTCAGTTCATCTGTGCAAGTGCTCTTTGATATTTAAATTCCTACTGTATCTGACAGCTTGATGTAGACAAGCTACAGTTTAAAGGAGATGTACAGTAAAATTCCTATTTCATTCAAAGCAGATAGATTTCTCAGACACCAGTCAGAGTTCTCAAGAGGATACTGCTTCTTTTTGCCCTCATGGTGTACTCTATGATGCTGTTTGAAGTTTACAGGGTTGCTGTTAGATGTGAAATTAATTTCCAGTCCTGCTGCTGCTGATACTGACACACTTCATAATTTCTGATGGCAGATACACCATACAACTCAGCCGGTAAAGAGCATCTATCACTAATTAACCCTGGTGTTGTTCTTCCTTTCCACATAAGTGGAACATGCGTCAAGTGTATATCTCACTATAGAAATGAAATACAATTTGGGTGGAATAATCTCCTGTTTCACAAAAGAAGTAAAATGCTGCATGAGCCATTTAAGACGATATACCATTATATATGCTTTTATCTGTCTGGGAGTAGCTTTTAACGTTCCAGATGGAAGTGGACCCTTACAGACATTCATGTCACTTTATGCGGGCGGTGCAGTGGCTCTGTGGCTCAGGATCTGCGCCTGTGGCTGTAAGGTTGCCGGTTCGTATCCCGCGGCTGGCAGAGGAATCCTACTCCATTGGGCCCCTTAGCAAGGCCCTTCACCCCAGCTCCTCCAGGGGTGCCATATAAATGGCTGACTCTGCGCTCTGACCCCAAGCTTCTCTCCCTGTCTGTCTGTCTCATGGAGAGCAAGTTGGGGTATGCGAAAAGACAAATTCCTAATACAAGAAATTATATATGGCCAATAAAGTGATCTTATCTTTATTATTCAAAATCCAGACTATATCTGAGGAACTGATACTGTGATCATGACTATCATGATAATTCAGGTTAGCAGCAACGCTTTGACAGTACTAAGACTAGTGCTTTGCTTGGCTACTCGGAATTCCTGTGAATCCTGTCCTGAGACCATCTGAGCTTTCATGTGCTCTTTAGTATCATACAGTTTATGGACATTATGTGAATCTCTTATTTGCGGTATCCTATTATAACCTCTCATCTTCAGCTTTCAATGAACTTTCTGCTGTGATTATTCAAATGCCCTGTAAACTTTTCAGTTTTTGATTTTTCAGAAAGAATTAGACCATGCCATTTATCTGCCATGACTGATGGCTAGTTATTTTGCTTGCTTTGTAATTACCCAAGCAAATTCTAACCATGTTTAAACTTCAAAGATTTTCTTTCTTCTACTGTACTGTTCAGCCCCCTGTTTGGTGTTGTAATTCGTTTTTTTAAGACATGCTGTGAACACAACTTGAAAGAGTTGCTGGTTTATGTTTAATGTGAAAAAAAATTGTGCACCTGTTGTTTGTGGTCAGCGGAAAGCAGTGAATCATTCTTGTGAGTAAGGCCGCTTGAGTCATAGGGAATATAAAGTCAACCCCTACATAACATTAGTCTTTCAATTTGTCTCCTTTATTGGGATAAGAAATGTTGACAGTTGTACACAATAGTGACTAGGCGAATTTTCCCTCAACATTAATATGCTCTTTAGTTATTGTCCCTTGCAATGCATAGGAGAGACAGAGAGGATTTTAACTCCAGAATGTGAACATGAGCCTTTTTAAATTCTAGAAGCTTAGCCCACAGTAGTATGTGTTTGCAGAGAAGGTTTCAAGTTCTCTTTGAATACCTGTTTTTTTTTTATCAGAGTCGCAATATCACACAAATTGAAACACACAACGTAGCAATGGTAACCAAATGAGGATTTCTGACATTGTGGGTGCTTTCCTCACAGTTCTACAGTCCAGATTTTGAAATCAAGAACTGTAACTGACAACCCTGAATGTGTCACTGGACTTGGTTTTGCATTTAAACTCAAGATTTTTTGTTTATAGATTTGTGTATGTTAATAGATGTGTATGAAATATGTGCCGTTCTATTAAAGTCTTTGTAAATCCTGTAAACTAATTATAGTGCTATCGAAGTCAGTAAAGTTATAAAAGGCAAACTTGTTTCAGGGTTTATCATTTGCGTAGCCACTGAACAGAACTCACAATGGGTTTAATTCTCAATGATGCCTGCGCTGTCACACTAATGATTAATTCACACAGAATTATAGTCACAGCAAAAAATAAAAAAAAATGTGTAGAGTTGAAAATGAAATGACTTCAACAACTTCTGGATGAAAGAAAAAAAGCAATCTAAACTTTACTGGTATAGGAGGCAAGTTGAAGGCTGTTGTTAAAAAAGAAAGAAATTAACCTCCCGTGCATTTATGCTGCTTAAGGACAGTTGCTCTAGTTTAAAGCTTACGCCCTTGTAATTTTCTGTGCGCTACATCTTAATTTGTTCCTGCTAATGAAATAAATGAAGTAATTTGATAGTTTTGTTCTGTAGTTGGAGTGAGCTTTCGGATGGTTGTGCAGCTTTCCAGATTCTTTTTCTTTCCCTGTCATTCCCCCCTCACCCCCCTGGGAGTGAGTTTTGTGGAAGAACTGTCCCAGCATTAAGACCTGCTATAGAAACAGTGCTCCGTATTATTTAACAGTATAATCTCATAAGTTCCTCAGCAGTGGCGGTTTTGGTGTTTGCTTACAGGCATCATATAATGAGATGCCAATATGATGGAGAAGCCGTTTTAAACACCCAATTATAAACAAAGCTATTCAGATTATTCAGACGCTTGTCTGATGCTCCATTCAGCCTCTCTTGGCCAGTGAAGGCTCTGTCTGTCTTAAGCTGTGATGTCAGACTCCTCATTTGAAAGAAGCGCTAGCGGAGCCTGAATACTTGAATTGTATACAATGCCTTTAATTTGAATACCACGCCAATATGTTGGATCCAGCTGAGAACAAGCAAGTTTGCTCGTATGTTTTTTTTACTTTTTTTTCCGAACGTTATGTATTTGTGAAGATGTCCGCCTTGTTTTTCACATTCCATAAAAAAGGTGTTGGCTTCAGCGTTCTGTGATGCCCCGAGTGAGTAACACTTTTCTTCTTTTCCCTTTTTGCTGCACAGATTTACACTGATTGGGCCAACCATTATCTGGCTAAGTCAGGCCACAAGCGTCTCATTAAGGACCTACAGCAAGATGTCACAGATGGAGTGCTGCTGGCTGAGATCATACAGGTTGTAGGTAGGTCACCATTTCAAATCGCCTTTATGCATATTTTTGGCTGCATGGTATGGAATGGTATTTTTAGTTATTTTATTTCTTGTTCTCTTTCATTCGTCTTTAACAGTGTACAGTAATGGAGACTTTTATTACTGTTGTGTTCATGTATACCTGTTATTTTTCAGTCGGCTGTTCAGAGCTAATTGATACACTATTAACATGTAGAGACTAATTGATGGAATAAAAGAGACACTAAATTTCAATAAATTATGTATCCTTTTAGAGTACTAAGTTTCTTTTGGATCCAAATCTAAATGGGCTAAAAACCCAGCAAAAAGCTGTTTCTAGTTATCGAATGTGTAACGCATTCTAGGAAAATGTCCAACATTAGTACCAAAGCAAAGAAACCACAGCATGTTGAATATTGTCATATAAAATTGAAGTGGTGTGTGTATTCCCATTTTGAAATTAATTCTTAGGAGAATTTTCCATCCTATAAATTTTTAATTAGTACAAAAGGTACAAAGAGTTAACTTTTTATGAGTTACAAGTGCAAAGAGTTTTATTTTAGGATAACATACTAAAGGTGGTTTTATGGGTACATTGCTGACATAAATTGGAAGCTCAAAGTTTGGTTTCGGAAGTGCAAAGTACTCATTGAACAGAATCTGCCATCTTCCGAGTTCATGTGCTCGAGCCGAACAGCAATGGTCCTGTGATTATAGTATCCAGCATCATAGTGGTGCTGCCAGATTGATGGGAACAGAGATCCTTTCTCTGCACACTGGAAAGAAGGTTACAGCGCATGTGAGCAGAATGATAAAAATTGCTTTAAACCTTATTTATATGACATGTTCACTGACTCTTGATATTACTGGATTTTCTCTATATTAACTAGAAACATAGGTTTGAGTTCCAATGTTGTATTGCAGGTCTGTCATGTGTCATATTTCAGCCCTGATGCTTACATAATAAAATATATGGAAGGATTTTAGAAACTGATTCTTCTATAAAATTTATTTTTAGAATCTGAGTTATTCCTTGATTATACTACACTACAATTTTGCAATAGATGGTTTCCTATTATTTTACCCATCACTAATTGACGTTAGACTTTTACATTTGAATTCCATTGCACTGTATTTAAGGGGTAAATTCTGTCTAGCTTTGCTGGATTGTTACATTGGGGAAAAAAAATCATATACTCTATTGTCATTCAGTGCACTCTTTACATCTACAGTTGTTTTCAAATGTTGCATTGGGTCGACCTTTAATCCCAGCAGGGGTAATTTCCTTTATCTTACTCTGATTTATTTGTATTTGGTGCCAAATAACCTTGCCAATTTTGAAAGAAGAGCAATAGCTAGCAAAATAACTGCTGCGCCGCAAGTGACTAAATCATTTTGCATTCATTTGTCTTCTTTCCTGAGAGTTTGGAAGGTGCCAGTGACATTGTCGCATGCTGTCCCACCCCCAGACAACAACAATGAACAAAAATAGGTGAATGCTGGTGTCAGTTTTCAGAGGGGAAAATGCTCAGGCTTCCTAACAGCTGACTGCATTTGCTGAAGAGGCTGTGTGTGGCTCCCATCTGTGTTCTCTCTGCCTTTTTCTGAAGACGTCATGAAATACTATACCACCCAACTTATTCTGCTGCCCTACAACTTCTGAAGCCAGTGAGGGTAGTAAACACAGCAAATGTCAAGCTTGCGATCAGCGAGGGAAACGTTTTGCTCTCTGGAGGCGTAGTGCATGTCACTTCTTTTAGTGAGTGCAGGCAGTGCAGTTGAACACGTCTTGAAAAACAAATCACATTTGCCTCAAATGGAAAACATTAGTATTGCTTTTTTATGAGAGATTTTTTAAAATAAAATCAACAAGTCAAGATCACGTGGGTGAATGCTAGATACAGAGTAGTATAGAGCTGAAACTGAATTAAAAACAAATGATAGTTCACAGGATTGGTTTGAGGCGTCCGTCTGTACTCTGGTTGGGTTTCTCAGTGGAATGGACAGGACAAAAAAATGAAACCTCCTGATGACCCTAGCCATATATCCATGTTGTTTTAGTTATCGGCTACCAGTTATAGTCATCAGACTGCTTAACTTACAAAAAGAAATTCAATCGGTGTATTATAGTAGAGCACTCAGTTTCAGATGCAGGTTTGCTTGTAATATTGATGAGGTCCAGCCTGGTGTTTGTGTGTACTTTGTTTCCGTAATTATTTTTTTTTCTCAGGGCTCTAAATAAAGGAAAAAAGGGTATACAATTGTTTTCTGAAGTGATCTTAAATTTAAAATGAAAGCTTGTCCATAGCCTTACCAAATGTCCTGTAGCCCAGGTTCTTATTTCATTGTGGAGCCTGCCAAAACCCAGACACATCTGACTGGACCAGCATTCATGTCATACCGGTTAAGCATTCCTTTTAATCAGCTGGGAAATACGGTAGGCCGTAGTTGCAGCTGTGAGACAGATGGAATGCTCAGTACTTAAGTAAGGTGGACAAGCCTTTGCCGTTGTTCTGGATAATTTTTTTTATAAGACGAGATGCATTGCCACAGTAGGAGTATGAAGGAGTTTTCCTTTTTGTCCATGTTGCATCGTAATCGTTTCGCTTGTACCCACAATGCAGTTTAATTTGCATTTCTTAGTTGCTCTCCCAGGCCATATGCTTCAGTAAAATGAGCTGTAAATTGGGTGTTTAATTAAGGCAGTGGTCTGCAACCCCTATCCTGCGGAGCCAAAGTGTCTTCTGGTTTTCCTTCCAGCTGAGCTCTGGGTGACTTAATTGGATCAATCACTTTAATTGAGAAGAGTTAACATGCTTCCAGATCTCTGCTAACCAACCACTTAAGGTTGCGTATAAAAGCCGTAATTAAGATGTAAATATTGTGTACAGATATTTTATTGGGAAAGAAAAAAAAGTGTAAGTTTTGCATGTCTGGACTAAAGACTCAGCCGATTGTACGCAAACTGTACAGGCACAGAAAACCACAGTGTTGTGCATTCCCCCAGTGCTGGTGGTATTGACTTGTGGCTGGAGCTGCAGGGAAAAGTCCGACGGCTCCTAGAAGAGGTGCCGTCAGCACAGTTGCCTGGTTTCAGAGGATGATCTTGTTTCAGCTGCTGTGGGCAGGGCAGGGAGAGCCCGTGAGAATAGCCCAACAAGTTTGCTGATGGCTCTCAGGCCCTCGCACATTTGCTTTGATAAGATTGGATTTCATTAATGTGGGGCACCGGCTTCTGGCTAGCAACAGGTCTTCTGCTTCAGTTGCTGGAGAAGTCGAGGAGCGAACAGATTGCCTTGGGTATTTCTCATGAAAAGTTATCCTTTTGTTTTCTCCCCTGTCCAGCAAATGAGAAGATTGAAGATATCAATGGATGCCCAAAGAGTCGGTCTCAGATGGTGAGTGACGTTTTACTTGTCTATGTTATATTTCCGTATTTCAGGCCTGTTTTCAGTGTTCGTGTCCTCATATGTCTTACTGCGCCTATTATGAAGAATCAAATGAAAGAGGGTGACTTTCATGTACAGACATTTGTGTGCAGATCCTTTTAAAAAAATGTCAGGGTTGTTATTTTGCAGACTTCAGATGCTCTATTGTCTTGTGTTTAACTGAGGTGAATTTTAATTTTGAGTCAGGATAGCTTGATTTATGAGCTCTCTTGTTGCTGCATGAAAGGCTTTCTCATAAGTTTGATGCTACTGTATAAATGTAACTAACATGGATCTCAAAAAGTATAAAAAGTGAGTTAAAAGGTCAAAATCAAATTAAGTGACTAAAACAGTGTCCTTTTAATATGCAGAACATTGTTGGTGTATGATGCGTATCGTGGAAATAAGGCCAAACCTCCCCCACCTCTGTATTGTTAACTGGTTTTGTTTGGGTACTGAAAGTATCAAGATCAACCAGTTGTTCTCTGTAATCAGTTTTCGAGTGCACCACCAATTGATTTACTTAATGGCTTGTTCAAAACTAAATGCAGTATTGACCCACGTACTTAAAGCCATTTTCAGCACCACTGGGAAAGGGCACCCAAATCTTCAAATAATTCATCAGTTCTGCTGAAGTACGGGAGCACCCTGTTTAATTATGTAGATTACTTAGCAAAGAGTCATTACAGTCAAATAATACTCTTTCCAGTTCAGTTGCATAAAATGTCAGTTCTCTCCCTTGTTTTCTTTCTACACTGTAATTACGAGATTTTAAAGACATGAACGTTTGTGTACTAATTCTGTTGTCAAACAAAACAACTGGGAGGTCATTAGCTGGTGTGAGCCTCAATTTAGAAAATGGCTTCGATTAATATTCAGCTTTGCCAGTAGTGCTTTGAGGTTCCATAGGAGTAATACAGAGGAGTGCTTACAGACAAGAGACCAAGCAGGTGCACACTTAGTGATTATGCAAATGTTGGCGTTTAACTCAGAACACATCAATGCATTTTAAGCCACAGAAAATAGGCGTGAAAAACTGTCCAGGCAAATGGAAAGCTTAATTGCTGAATTTATCCTGATTGGTACTAACACAAGTGATGTGCACATTTAAAAAGCATTCAAACCGATCATTACCATACCCATTTGTTAAAACTAAAAAAAGCATAGCTTAGGCTTCTTGTAGCTTTTTTAAATCTTTTTTTGTCTTCAAGTAAAAAAATCTCGGTACAATACTTACTACTGCTACATCAACAAAAGTGCTAATTATATATATTTTAATTGGCAACCATCCATGATGGAGAATTCCAATCCTGAAATGTAGTATTCTTCCTGAAGAGCTGCTCTTTCAGATAAACTAATGTGAATTTGCATTTTTAAATCTCCTGTATTTCAGTCATTGCTCGTGCATCAGATGGCTGGTTGTTTTAATGCTTTTATCAAATGTTTAGGTTATGTGCCCTATGTCAGCCACATACAGTACATTGCTTGCTTTACAAATACCTAGACCTGCCTGAGATTAACAGTGTGGATACTAAGCCCCTGCAGTCATTGATCCCTTACTTGGTGAGTCCATTTAAAAATTCTGTTCCTCTTCAATTTAAAGTAAGTTAATATTTAACGTTTCCATTTTGAGAAAAAAAAATTCTGTTTTGAGCACCTTACACTGAAGTATTTTAAAATCCTGAGGTTATTACTGAGAAATCGGGATTGTGTGTGCTCATGTCTCTCAGGAGAGAGACTTGCAGTGTTGTGACAATGTTCTGGGCAACATGCTAATCCACATAGTTTAAAACAAATAATGTGAAGATAGAGTATTACAGATGTTTATCACCAATGACATCACCGATACTGAATGAAACATAGCTCCTGAGAACAGATACCCAGTTGGGACAAGAAGTTTTTGCATTACAACATAACTGCATGTACCTGTAACCCCACATGCATCTGTTTGCCAGTTTCCCTCGCTTTCAAAACTGAAAATGTTTTTATTGGATTGTAATTTTATGACAATGTGCAAGTATAGCACCTTCAGACCTGAAAGGGGGTGCTATAAATCAGCTTTTTTTAAAGAGTTGACTTGGGGGTGTATACGTCTGTATGACATTTTTATTACATGAAATGTAATTGAATGAGCTATGAAGAATAATCTTCAAAATTAAGAATTGTTCTGTCATTGTACCTGTAGTTTTATACAATGTGATATGATACACTTTGTTAATCCCCAGGGGGGAAATTAAGTTGCCAATATAGCTCATAGACATACAGTTAAAGGCAGTACACTATACACACAACAATTATTTCAAAACATACATAAAACCCAGTACATTTACACAGTTGATCACACCATAAAATGCACTATTCTTAAAACAAACTGTGAAAAAACACAGTAAAAGTCCTCCAAGATAAAAAGTATATAATGCAATCATTGTGACTTAAAAACTAGCTTTAAGGTTCATATACATTTTTACACCTTTATCCCCGAGAGTTCAAAGTGAGGCATTTCAGGATTGTTCTAAGCACCTGATCCTGTTTAAATGAGACGTCTAATAAACGGGCCTCTTTGATAAAATCTTCACATTTACATGACTTAACCCAAAGTGACACTGCCACAGCATTGCAAACAAATCAAAGGAAAACAGTCCCTTTTAGTATTAGTCTACTTGGGAGCACCCATTGTTTAGCAGGGCTTGCAAAACCATGTCTATTGTTGTGCAGTATTAAAGGGAGTACAAAGGCATTAAGACTATTCTTGGTAAGCAATTTGTATTTTTACAATTACAGGAAGAAGTGGGATATTCCCAATTTCACAGTTCACCAATTAGCCAAGGAAGTGTAAGCTCTAAATGACTAGGACCAAACTTCAGGTTGAAGTCAAACTTAAAGGCTGCGTTTCAGTAAATTTTATCATCAAGCTGTTAATATATAGTTAAAAACACTGCATCAAAAATAATTCTGAGGATAACAACATTGGGCCCTCAGCGACTGTCTGCCTGTTGCTGTCATTATTTTCACATAAATAAGCATAAATCTAGAATGATGTTTGTTGCATAATCCTCACCCCACTAATTTAATGCTCATATCGGTATGTAATGTTTCATAAGTGTGCCCCGACTGGAATGGCATGGGTTTAGATCAGGTTGTTTCAGTACAATTATTGTGGATGTTCTGTGTTAATGAATACTGCATTTTGTGGGGGGAAGAATGGTCTTTAAGTCTCCTAGTGGACTACACGCAGTCAAGGCTTTGAAGGAACATCACTAACACTGGTAATGACTTACAAAATATATTGGAGAGAAGTGGTGCAACAAGCTTGTGTTTGTCTTGTGAAGAAAAGGTGCATATCTAAAATAAAGACTGCACACCTGAGCTGACATACAAATAGAGTAAAAGAGCAGTGCGTCGTCATGAATGCCTAATGTTTGATCAGTGCAATAAAGAGTGCCTGCCCAGCAACATTTCATCTTTGTGTGTTTGTGTTTATTATAGTACAGTATCGGCAGTTCAGCCCTGAAAAGCAAAGCCTTGGTAATTCAGGAGGATTGCTTTGTTCATGCAAAGTACTGCAGGTCAGGCACAGTGCAGGTGTAGCAGATTCCTGGAGGGAGCAGAGGGCTGGAGTCAGCCTGTCATCTGCCTGTACATTTGCCACTGCATTCTGCAGCATACCGTCTGTTTTGATTGGTGTCCATACTGTAGGTAATATCTTTCCTTTCTGTGCAGTCGGGCAGTGTGTGTGTAATGTTTTTCATGTTAACAAAACACAATGTAGATTATTTCAACTGTTGTAATTCCACTCAGATGGTTCAAATCAGATTTTCGTTTTGTTTAATTCTGGGCATTTCCGAAGATACTTGGCTTGTCTTTTGCTTCTTCAGGTTTTAAGTTAATTCTAAGGGGGGGTGACTTTTTTTCCTCTACAATTATAATGGCGACTTCAAATATTTCTCATGTTTTGAAATGTAAAATTATGTGAAGTGCTATTTGTGCTTATAACGCAAAGCAATTATAGCTGTTGTTATGCGAGGGTGATACTTGGCACTTTCCTTTTATTGTGTGTTTAAAATGAAACTGCCTGTGAGACAGCAATCGTGTATGTCAGCCTTTATTTTGTCCTACAGAATACAGTGTGATTTCTTGACGAAACTCTCAAGTGTGCCAGACTCTCCCAGGTGACAGGCAGTAGCACCTCCGTTCTGTTCTGATGGCGATTGACACTTCTCTTGTAGACAGCCTCTCTTGGGGGAATGGCATGCTGTACTGCTGGATTCTTTCATAGTTTTCCATTTTGAAGTTTCCAGTTCTCATCTCAGAAGAATGTTTCTGCTGCATAAAAGTCTCAGTAACCTGTGTAAATATTTGTTTTAAGTGGTGTAGCTGGCAGTGGAAAGTAGCATGGAACACTGTTGGATTCAATGGAGATGCATGCAAATTCAGAAAGATAAGACAGCGAAAGTCCTAGTGTGAAATTTAAGTGAGGTGTTTTAAAGCATCCACCGTAATACAAGTAACCTAAGGGACAAAGGTGAGATTTTCTTTCATTTATCTAATATGTGAAACTGCTTAAAAACACACCTGTGTTTTTAAAAGACTAGGAATCCTGTCCATAGTGAAACTGAAAGTTCTGATCTAAAAATACAACTAAAACTTGTGATTGCAAACAAAATTTTGTAAGAGTCAGTGCATGCTTGTTTTACAAGAGAGTAAGCTATAGATAATTTTAATAAAGTGTAACATAACAATGCAAAACAAAGAATGTTAAGGATGTTGCATATAAGTCACTGATTCTAACAGAAATTTCAAGACCATGTCAGTGTGGTTCAGTAAATGTTTCCAGATCTGTTGTTTTCTGTGTTTATCTGTTTGGGATGGTTCATCGTTCTTTAGGAATTAAACTAGGGATTAGTTAGGGAAGACATGCTTCAGTATAGTTGCACGTCGGTGAGACTCACATTATTTATTATGGGGGGGACTGTTTGAGTATTGAGGGACTGTTGACTGGAAATTATAGATGTAGTTTTCAGGATGTCGAGGCTGATGTGGAGTGAAGGAAGTGGCAGGAGAAGTAAGACTGCATGGCAGGTGAGCATTGAGAGAGAAGGATTAAAAATGACAAGCAGGACTGGAATCTGGCGCCTGCAATTTGAGGTGCAAGCACTAACACTGCAGTTCCTGCAACGGCTCAGCTGTATTGACTTAGATCAGGTTAGTTTCAAAACATTAGATATGTATTTGTTGTATGATAATGAAAAAAGTACATATGGTGGGTGGAGTGACAGTTAAACATTTACTTAGATTAATACTTTTCCTTTGTTTTAAGAATGTCCTATCAAAGAATTCTAACCTTTTGTGGTAAATTGCAGATTCAAATTCAGAATAGTGGCATTTCCTTTTTTTTCAGCACATAAATATCCGCAGTTGTACTTGAGTGTCTAGGGATTTGTTCTATTTAGATGTATTGAGTGGCGAGTTATTTTTAAATTCAGTTCTTCAGGCTAGCGAGACTGGCGTTATTTCTGAAAGCCATGGAATTCTGAATGGGGCATGTTAGAGATTCCAGGAGAGGTTGGGTATGGTTTTCTCTGTGAACTAAAAATGCATAGGCCTCTACCATCGAAACAGCTGCTGGTTGTTCATTTCATCTAGGACTGCTTGTCACTTGTGGCCTTTGTGACACTGTGGTAGCAGTCCTATCTATTCTGTTTTCATTTAACTCCAAGAATTCCATCTGGAAGTGAATAATTATGACTAGCTTTCCACTTTACATCTTTTTGCTTTAGCTGACACTCCTCAAAGTACACGGGATATGGATGAGTTATTACTAAAGAAAATCAAATGGCACTTCGCTGGATTTGTTTATTTACGTAACACAAATGTGCTTAAATAGAATAAGTCGTGAATGGGTGAAAAGGCAACGCGATCCTCTTGCTCAGCTGGCACTGCGGCTGTTCACCTTAACGTGACCCGTAGGTTATGTTTGCCGACTATATATTCCTTTGTTTTCCGAAAAAGAAATTCCGGCATTTTTAGTTTGTTTAAAGTTTGCTATGGTGATGGATAGTATGGCTGTTTTGGTCATGTGGTTTGCAGAATTGAGATGCATTACCTGTGCTAAGATGTGTACCTTTTGTGTTTGAGTGGTGCAGGCAGCCTGTCATTCCTCTGCTAAGCCATATTTGACTAGAAAGGTACAGCGGCTGGGTCATGATTATAATGTAGCCTAGCAACCAACAGAGAGTAAATACCGTCCTGGATAATACGTCTGTCTTCTTTCGCATGCTGCTCTGACTTTTTCGTTTTCTTTTCTCTGGAGTGAAATAAAAAAGGAATTATTCCTGCCCTAAAGCAAACCAATTTACTTGATGTTCTAGAAAACAAGGTTTTTAAACTCTGCTCAGTCAGACAGCCAGAGGTCAGGCGTAGATATACTGTACACCTGTAAGGCACTGCCATAAATCATGTTTTATCCTGGGTGTTCTCTTTGCAGAGCTGTAAAGTCAGTGGGGGAAGGGATTGGGCTGGGTTGCGAGATTACTCTAAAAATGCCAATAAAACTCCGATTAGGAACTCTTTGTTTTTCAATGTAATGGAACAATATTTGCTGCAGTCTTGAGCAGCAATTTTGTTTGTACTTTCTGAACAACGTTAACCATTTTTTCGATTTGTTAGCGTAATACTTAAGGATAGATTAGCTTACTAAAAGGAAATCATGAAAACCCCTTTCTTCAGTTTAATTGAGCTCTGTGTATTTCCTCTGCATTTCAAACCTCATTTGTAGAAAATGGTTTTTAAGGGCATTTAGGTTCAAAAACATGAAAGTAAATAACAAGTAAATTTGAGTTTTTTTTCCTATTGTGTCCTTTGATATGCTATGAATATACCTTGTGTTCAGCTGTGGAAGGATCTAAAGATTACATTCGTCCATGCCCACTGACTTCTCCTAGCCCTCCTGAAGAATAAGGTGAGACTAGTGGCTCATGTGTGTTTTTACTTCTCCTGTTTTTCAGATTGAAAACATTGATGCCTGCCTGAGTTTCTTGGCAGCCAAAGGTGTCAACATACAGGGCCTTTCTGCAGAAGGTAAATGATTTAGATGCAGTAGAAATACAGAATAATTTTGTTACTGCTTCTGTCAGTATGTTCTGCATGTACTGCTTCTAATCAAGTCTTCTTTTTGGATTAAGGATTTAAGCAGTCTGTATTCAATTTATTAGTATTCTCCAAAGACTTAATAATTTAGTCGCCCATCCGTAAATGTTTAATTAAATAGCATTTTTTTTACAATTTTATCTCCAGAAGATCAATTCCATTCATTTTGAGTCCTCAGTGCTTCTGCATTAGAATCCCATGTCAGTACCAACGAAACTATTACTTCATAATGTTAAGTAGCTGCAAATATCATTACCATCTCCAGTGACATGTTACAGTTTACTTAACAAAATGAGAAATAACGTGAGCTTTTTATAGTACAGCAGAATGGCTCCTACAAAATTAGGTGTGTTGGCATTTAATTGTTCTCAATGAGTATTAAGGGCATTCGTTTAAACAGCTTCTGTCATTAGGTTAAAGGGGAACTGCAGTCCCAAGTTCTTAGAGTGGTTATTAAATCTTGGTAACAAGATAAATTAATTGATGGGATTACAAAATTTGATAAAATCTGAATTAAGCACAAAACCATTAACGTTGTGAAAGTAATGTATGCTCGACATGTTGGTCTTGCACAGGCAAGAGATTACGAGAATTATGACACAAAATTGGCCCTTCCTTCTCAATAGTCCATGTACTGACTCATGTAATATGATGTACAAGAGAATAAGTTCAGGTTGTGCAGCACACATTTTACCACACAAATGTTCCAACGTGATCTACATGCAGAGTTAACAAATAAATAGGACTTCTCGGCAGAACTGTTTCAAAGTCGAGAGCAATATTTCAATTGGATTAAAAGAGATGTATTGACAAGCCTGCTTGTTCACGGTGTAATAGGGCTGCTTCACATCACCAGAAGTTTTGTTGCTTTGTTCTGATTTGCAGACAAGAATGGCAATATGGTGCTGCACATACCTGAAATTTCATCCGTTTGGGGATGTAAATTGGAGGTTTGTACGTTACTCTGTACGTACGTAATTTGTACGTTACTCTGTACATTTTACTTTTATTGTGGTTTAAAAACATTCATAAATGCCAATTCTTTTTAACCCTGACCTTTCAACACCCTGCTTGGCAGAGTCACTGCAGGACTGCGAGATGGTTTCTGAGTTTTACATTTACCCAGTTTGGTTGTGTTTTTTATTAATAGGGACCATTTTGATAAAGTGTAGAAACATTCTTCGTTTTGTACATTTATTTACAGTGTGCAAAAATATAAAATTAACTTAAGAATCAATACGAAAAATGTTGTTCGCTTTGTCAAGATACTCTAGCTAAAGTATTAAAAAGAGCTTAACTGAACAGTTGCTCTGCCCGCTGTCTTTTGTCATATTTTGCAGAAATCAGGAATGGCAACCTGAAGGCCATTTTGGGCCTCTTCTTCAGTCTGTCTCGGTACAAACAGCAGCAGCAGCAGCAGCAGCAACAGCAGCAGGCCCACAAGCCCTCATCTCACCATCACCATCCACATCACCAAGTCCACCCTCCGCCCAGCGCTGCCTCCCAGCATCCCCAGACTGCCCAGAGCCACAGTCAGGCCGGGCCTCCGCCACCAGGCCACCACCCTGCCCACACCTCGCTCCCTGTGCAGTGCCAAGCACAGCCCTCAGCGTCACAGCAGCAGAAAGCACAAGCAGAAATGCAGTCCAGGTAACAAGGGCATTTGCATTGATCACACTGAGGATATTGAGCTCTGAGTGTCAGTCTTCTGCACAGTTGATAACCACAGTATGAAGTGTTTTTTTTTTTACATACTTGACAAAATGTTCAGGTATTATTTATGGGTTTTGTAATTGTTCAATTTATCCACCATTTTGCGTAGGACACTGAAAGTACTAAAGAGAGAAATCTAATAAGATTCAGCATTAGTCAAATCTGACGGTTTATTCCTTGTTGTGTTATATAACTTTGTGTGTATAGGTTGTGGGGAGTGAAGCTTATATAATGTGCTTGGCAGGATGATAATTTTTTTTTTCATTCGTCTTATATTTGCATCTTTCTCAAAGTCTACTCAGTGATATGTGTCAGCTCATTTCTTCCCAGCTTTTTAAGTCCAGCTATCGTCTTCTGTAGCCTTTGCCTGTGCTTCTTCTCTCATCTTCTCTTTCCTCTCTTTATCACACAGTCTTCCATCCAAGGATTCATCTCACAGTAAACTCCTCAGGTTTACCCTTGGTCAGAGAAAGTGCTCTAGGTTAGCTCTTGTTTGTGTTCTATAGCTCTAACTCTGCTTTTACTGCATGCTGGGGAATGTGTTTGAGGGAGGGCGAGGAGAGGGGTGGGGGCAAACCACATATAATTTGACAAGGCATCCTTCCTTTTCATTCGAGATGTCTCCTCTTGTAGTTGAGGCTAAAAGCATCTACATACCTCTTGGCCCCAAATGTGGTTGAATTGTGCATGAAAGAGTAATTAAAAATACAACTGGTGTTAAAGACGTTAGAATAAAGACTGGTGGAAAATACTTAAGCATTGTATTTGACTTTAGGGAGTTGTTTATCCTAAAGTAATTGTATATATAAATAAGTAATGAGCTGGGATTTTTTTTTTGCTGAACGCCATAGGGACATTTATTTTAGACTTATTTCATGCATTTCTTCATGTTTCTTTGTCAATAAATGGAATTACGAGGTGCTAACAAAATTCTTATACAATGAAACAACTCCACCTAGTGTTTAAACGTGTCAGGTGTAGTTAATCTAATGCTTTCAAATTTCTTAGCAAGTTTTTTTTGAAAGGCTTTATAGTCATGTTTTGTTCTTAGTCATTCTTCTGCATCGAACACTGTATCTTGTTAATCTCTGATCTCACGTTCTGTTGGTCATGTGTAAACTGTCCTGTGTGCCACTGTCTTCGCTCAAACATATATTGAGTGCTAACATAAACATAAAATAAAATGGATTTCAGATTAAGTCATGAGCAAAATGTTTCTAATATGAATGCAAGAATAACAGGATGAGATTATTTACAATTACAAGAAAAAATGAATACATACAATTCGACTGGCGTAACACTTATTAAAACATTTTTTTAAAATCTCTGTGCAGTTTATTAGTGAGGCAATTGGGTAATGGATGTCAAATGCACTGTGAAATTGAAAGTCAAATGAAGCCCAGTTCAAGGTTTTTATACCAGCGAAGAAATGTATTAAATAAAGGTATGCTAAATGAGAGTTTGAATAGCAAATAGAAAATTAGCACTGTGATGTTTTACATTGGTATTAAAAAACTATAATAGGCTTATAGGGTTGACAGCATTTTTGTTGATATTCCTGTTATGGAATTTGCAATTCATAAGGCCTGAGCTGAAGCTTAGGAATAAATCAGTATTGACATTCACTTCTGGCTAGTACACCAATTCAGATAGCCCGGGAAAGCCGAGAGCACTGAGCTATGGGAGAAATGTCAGCTTTATCATCAGATATAATCAAACTCCTCTGCTTGAATTTGATTTTTGTTGTGGCAGCTCTATGATCAGCACTGCATTTCAGATGGATCCCTTGATGTCCTCAATCAAACATTACAAATAGTCATTGCAGTGAAACATCAGCGATAAGCAGGCTTTATTCGGAGATGTCAACAATGAAAACAAAGTGTTATCATGTTGTTCAAGCCAAAATACTTGTTTTTTTTCAAAGCATTCTTTGGTAGGAATTTAGTCATTTTATTATTTACACTGTTGTGTCTAAATCTTTGCAATCAATCAATGCGGTATGTATTGTATCCACTCCTACAAATTTTGATTTCCTGATATTAAAGCTTTATGGAAGGACAGTCATTATTTCTTAGCTAATTTTTTACCTATGGATGATTAATACAGCCTGTTGCTACCATTTGGAGTAAATTATCTGTAAAAAGAGGGCGATGAGAGGTTTTGGTTTCTGTCACGGCTACCTCTCGTGTTTAATGGGTAGTAAGTGAGATCCATTACCTCAGGAAGATGGTCAGATGGGCCCCCTCTGTTTAGATGACAGCTCGGTCTGTTTCTCATCTTCCACTGTGCCTCGACTCAGGCTTCCAGGCCCCACCACGAGGATGTCAGCTGCAGGCAGTGAGACCAAGACTCGTGGGCCAGTTGGTGCCAACAACCGACGCAGTCAGAGCTTTAACAATTTCGACAAGTCCAAGCCCACCCCTCCACCTGCAGGCGGCCATGAGAAAGGTGAGTGACAGAGAAACAGAGACTGATGACATCCTGGATGTGATGGATTAGAGAAAACCCACTTCTAATCTTGATGTGTATTTTCTCAGTCTAACGTGCAGGCCGCCCAATCCGTAGTAAATCATTTGATAGGCAGCGTGCCCGTTGTTTGTCCTTAAGAAAAACCGGATCCTAGATTCTCACGATTTTGTCCACGTTTTTTATTTAGACTAGCTCTCTCTATAGCTGCTTGCAGATGTTTCAGTACTCTGTTTTATACATACCGTAGTTCACACAGAAAGGATTTTCATCAGTAAATAGTGTTACATTCATTGCACAAACTATTTGCTAAATAAATGTTTGTGGACTTGCATGTTACTGAAGGAGATTTCAGATCTTTTGTTAAATTTTGGAAGACTTTTTGGAAGCTAAATAACACTGGTCAGGGTTTTCAGATTTCTATTTCAGATTGCTATTTGTTTTTCACTAGCAGTTTTTTTTTAGCTGAAGCTTTACAGAGTTAATGTCATCACTGTCAACTTTTTCATAAGTTAAAATGAATCATAAGCATTCAGCAGGCATATGTATGACACCAGGCTTCTTACCATGTACCAGCAAGATAGTTTTCAAATTTGGTAGTTTAATAAATCACTGTGGCACCTGTGAAGGGAATGTTTCATTTAGTTGTTTTAAGGCAGAGTTAATGTGTCAAGGTCAGCAAAAAATGATCCCTGAGCTCTGATGAGATGTCTGAAATGGGTGTTTGAGTTGTGCTGTGACTAGAATAGATTATAGCCACCAGCCACTGTCTTCCTGATCCAGGCTAATTTCTTCATGCATTATTTCTCATTAAATTCTGTCAGTCCTGAAAGACTGAGCTAAGCCTGTAGGGTAAGGTTCAGGGATCATTTTACAACATGGCTGTTTTCTGTTTTAGTCCTAGAAAAATAATGTCAAAAGAAAGTTTTTAAAAACTAGGGAACCCTGGTTAGTGAGGTGCATTACATATAAGGAACATACAATGTACTTCCAGTAAAAATATATTTCTGCGGAACATGGATCGATTTGCAGGTAATATATTTAAATGAATTGGCAAATATTGGTCACACTTGAATCTTTGGAATGCAATGCAAGCTGCTCCAAATTATAATATGAACTAAAATTATTACATCAGACCACATATTGTTATTTTCAATTGCAAATTGCATTTCATATAACAATTTAGAGTAAAAATCATCTAATGTGGGTATACTTTACCTTAGATGTTGTTTATAGCTACATGGTTAATTTGAATATAAAATTCGGATGCTTCTACAAATCTGCATAGAGCAAATCACTATATAGCCCACACTATATTAAGCACACTAATTCAGTCTAGGGAAAATGCTGATGGATTCAAGAGATCTAAAAGGGCTTAAAACCATCTTTGTTGCTAAGGAACAAGGTGTTCAAAATTCCTGAGTGTGGAGGAGGAAGAACAGCTGGTTTTGGTGTTTATGATTTATCTGTAATGACTGACTGTCAACAAGACTGCTCTTATATCAACATTAATAGACTCCACCACAGGGGTTAAAATTTGCATGGTTTCTGTGAGTGCCATTGAATGTAGACACAATTCTAACACTGATGGGTAAAATGTGATATATTTGTATTGGTACATTGGGCTTTTCTACAATATTGCAGTGGAAACTAAAATTAGTATAAAGTAGATGAATTAATAATATTGATGATAATACATTACTGGGTTGACTTGACTGTGCTTTGAAACACAGGCAAGCAACCAAGATAGAACATATCATTGAGATCCACTGATACAATGAAATGACAAACTTCAAAAACTGTTCTTATGCATTACAAAACTATATGGCTTTAAGATTTTAAAACTATAAGACTTTAAAAACTTGTAAGAATATACTTCTCAGGATTAATAAAAGAACCTCATTTGCTGGAAAACAAAAAAAATAATGCATAGAATATGTTTGTTGTTTAGAAAGGGATTATTTTTTCTTATAAAACAAGCATTTTCACATTAAAGGGAAATGATTTTATATTTGGTATTTTTTCTAAAGCTTTGTTGTATTATTCATTAGATATGTAAACTTGTTCAGTTCATCCTTTTCTGTGTATAGCTTTCATTGTGAATTTACCAGGCACATTATCACAGTATATGATATTTCAGTTCCCTATGGCATACCAAACCCAGTCTGTTTCTGTTTTGAATAAGTTATTTTATTTTGTTCACTGGATCTATTGGCTCAAATACCAGATGTGTTGACAGGAAAGGCAGGCCATGTCCTTGTATGCCTGATTAATTCAGCCCTGTGGTGCAAATGAAGTTAAATATTAGCACTTGAATAACACTGCATTACACTGTTGTGGTTTAGCAGGGCAGCCATAGATTGATGTGGTTTCAGCAAATACAAAGAGATCACAGGTTGGGAATCATTATCTTGGGCCTTGAAAACCAAAATCAGAAATTCTCCCTTAATTCCTTTTTTTAAAGTTCTGTCATTAAAATAAACCTAAGGTCAAGGACAGAAACCCCTTTCATTGTCTATGAAAATCGCTATGCTTTGAGTTTAACATATGAAGATGCTTTAATGTTATTTAGTGGTTAGAGCTTTGGACTCTGGACTCACTGGAAGTTTGTGGGTTTGGATCAGGGATGCTAGTGTGCCGTTATTGTACATTTGTAAAAAGCTGTGAAAATGCTAATAATAACAAAAACAACTATAGTGATTTATGCCCTTTTATATATTATATAAGTATAATATTTTATATATAATATATATTTTATAAAATATATAACTTATATTTTATATAAGTGCTTAAACATTTTTGGCATAAATTGACACATAATTAACGGCTGGTAAACTGCATCCTAGAACGAGCACGCTGGGAAATATGTATACACAGCACTTCGTCAATTTTTGTATATAATGATAACACAGTACTGTAGTTCAGTTTGGAATCTGTAAAAGTTATTACCTGCCTTTGCTATGAAAACACTGTAGATACCTGTATGTATGGAGCAGCATTTAGAGTTTAGAGAGTTCTGTTTTAATTCTAGCATCTGCTCCCCCTACAGTATAAGAAAGTTATTATACACTATATGCCGTTTTAGTGACTAAGGTTTTGCTATGAAAACTCGCACTGAAGTTGAGCAAAGGCCACAGTTGTTATATACTGTAGTAAATGAGCTGCTCTGGAATTCTTCCATTGTTTGAGTGTGGTTTGAGTTTGACCATGTGCAGTAAGTCCTACAGTATATCCATGTGTTTTTCACAAAATGATTCTACCTCTCTATAGTATACAAAATTCAACATTGTTTGTACAAGCTGCTCTTCACAATAGCAGCTAAGGTCACGAGAGATAAAAAGCAGATTGAAATGAGCACAGTTAAAGAAAGGAATGATTTAAGGTGCTATGTAGTTCAGCAATAACTATCGCGTAACTATCAAGTGTTGTCATTATGTTTTTTTTTTTTTGCTTAGTATAGAACTGGATGTTCTGTAATACAGTGTAAGGAAGTTAGTTAAGGTGCCCTTTAGCGACCAAAAACAAATCTCTTAATGTGATAATATATCTGTTGAAAGTGGGCTGCAAAAGAAATATTTTGCTTTCCTGTGAGTTACAGCTTTTGGAAAATGGCCCTGGACATAACTATAAATCTCTAATTAGATGCACAACTTTTCTTACTACTGTTTGAAAAATATTTCATTAAAACTGGATGTATTGGGGATAGTATTGCCAAATCTTCATTACAGCCCCTCTGTGTAGTAATCAGCTGAGGAAAACAAAACTATGCCTATGAATTCAAGGCACCAGGATTCACGTGTAATGGCTGCAATTTACTGTACTTTAGCTAAAATTAGAATCAACCATTGTGCATTGATTGACATCTAATTAGTCTACTGGTATCATTGAATGAGAGAACACATTGAATTTCAGGCTGAACTACTGTGACAGGGAAAAGTAGAAATCTGATTCAGCAGGGATAAAAGAGCCTTATCTGTGTTTTTGTTTGGTGTCCACTTTGGAGTGTGGTTCACTGGAAACACGGGATGATCTGTGTCGTGATTGTGGAGCTCTTTTTCACAGAGAGTCACATCATAACAAAGATTGTTTTTTTTCTATGAGTCAAATTCGTCTTCCAAAGCTGTGTGTGTACCAAGTGGGTGGAGAATCCATAAGCACAGGCAGCTGAAAAGGAATTGGAGTATTTTAATAGTTTAAACAGGTTTGTGCAGACTGGGGATCTCCTTGTTTTCAAAAAAGAATTAAAATACTTTGAAGCAGTTTGTTCTTTCTATCATAAAGCACTTTCAGTGGAGTACAGGCACATTAGACGGTTTGTAAAATTCTGCTCCTTTATTTCTAAATGTTGTTGTCATTGTAGACCACTGTTAATTTGCAATGTAAAAACATTATGATATGATGAAATGCTTGTTATAAATGTGGTGCATTATTGAATTCACATGCATAATGTTTTGAGCTGTAAAATACTATATTATTGCCTAAGGATTTGAGTGTTTTCTTAACTGCTTTGTTATAAAGCTGAGCATTTTCTTTTTGAATGTATTTTATCAGTCTAACCAACTTAATAATTCAGTTGTCAAAATATTTTTTATAAAACCTTTTGTTTTAGTTTTTTAAGTCTTTTAATTGTACATTAAAGGCATTATATTGGAGATGACTGCTCTACTTAAAGAGGTTGTAGTTTTTTCTCTAGTCTGTATCGCTGACATTTTGTGGGGATTCGCCAAAGAAATGTAATTGCTTCTTGTTGCTCATCCTTACCTACCTGATAACTATCACTTCTTAAAATCAAGAGATCCAGATCTATTGTTCTCGGTCTCAGATGCTGTGATGCCTTGTAAGAGAAATTGTGTCGTGCGTAGAACAGTTGGTTTCTGCCACCAGTTAGATGCAACTTCAGTTCAGATAGCAATTTACCTTTAAAAAGCGAAACAACAAGATTTGTTGTATTTGTTCATATACTGTAACCGATTCATTGTTACCCTTGTGGACTTTACACTAGTTCCTATAGTAAAGGAAAAGTACTCAGTGAAGCTCAGCTGTTTCTATGTCATGAGGTATTTTATTAGACTCTCAGGTAGTGGAAGAGTGTAGTGAGTGTGGCTTTAGGCTGTGATTTTTAAGGATTTTTCTCTTCTCGCTTCCAAATCTTCTCATGTTTCAAGGTTGGACAGCCTGGCAGCTTCTTATTAGACGGGTATACTTGGACAGATAAGTCATTAAATGTGTGCCAAATATTTGAGTCCTTTGGGTCAAGCGGTGGTAGTCTCACTAGAGTATTTCAATATGCTTCCAAAATCATCTTATGAACCATTTCATTATTTGAATTGCATCTTGAAAGGCTTCATCAACAACTTAACTTTTTTTTTTTTGCAACTGCAAGTTGCTGTGTTTATTATCACACCTGTTACAGCACGTGAACTGTTCGTGGATGAATCATGGCCCATTCTGCAGTCTTTTCCTGCTCAAATTGTGTTTGGCCAGTGCTAAATTTACCTGCAGAAACCAAGATGGTGCCTGACCTCATTTTTTTTTCTTCAGGGTTGGTATGCAGGCAATAATACTAACTCTTGCTGTTTGAAAACTGTCCACGTCACTCCAAACTTGGTTAGTCCTAGTGAGCACATCATGAGCTTGTCTGTGCACATCACATGTAACAGAGACCATCAATGAACAATGTAAATGTTATCTTCGTTTGGAAAATATATTATTTTATTCTCCTCAAGTGGGTTTTGTTCTGCAGTTTTTGTTATTCTAAATTTTCTTTAAATGTGTATAGTATATATTATGTAGCAGACTTTGAACTTTAAAAATTGCACTTAAAAAAACCAAATGAGTCTTTACCTTATTAATAAGATTTTGTTTGCTTTACAAAGGAAATACTGAATAGAGCTTAGCTCTAGTTCTGGTATTCATGTTTATTCATGTGGAGTAACTTTTCAGTTTTAGAAATTAGAACAAGAGGATATTGTCTAACTCACTTGAAAGAGCACAATGACTGAGAGGTTCTGTACTTCCATGTGGAAAGATTTATCAAGGCAGCATTAGTTGCAGGGATGTGATTAAACATTCCTCTATGTAAATTACTGTATCTTTCCCCCAGAAACATCATAAACTTTGAAGCCCACAAAAGTCTTCCTTTAAGGTGACTGAAATTATTTCTTAGCTGAAAAATCAAAATCTGAAGACTTTGAAACTGCCAGGTCCTTGAACAGCTTAACATAAAGACCGTAATACTGTACTGTATGTTCATTGTTATTTTGGAAACATCTTCAGTATATGACTCATATCAATGTTGCAATGTTGATTTTGTAAGAATTTAATAATGTATTAAGAAAAACTATTTTCATACTCTTTTTCATTGTGTAACAAATGGCATGCTCAATGTTTTTGGCAACTAGAATTGCTTTCACCTGACCTTAAAAAATCAGGTCATATACAGTATATCAGAAAGCTGCAGTGGCGGTTATGGTTTTCACAGCCGGATATGCCAGTAATTTGACTGATCCCATGATGATATCAGGAACAGTTCAGTGCTCCTGCTGGGCCTGACAATTTAATTTCCAATCCTAGTGAAGGGTCTTTGCATTAATAGACCACATCCTGTGAGCCACTGAGGTTAAAGAAAAGAGAGTTATGAGGCTTGGAAGTTAGGAGTAAAAGAGTTTAGAGATGTTCTGATTTTATATTATACAGCTGAACATTTTGTCTTATTTAAGCGCGTTAAAATATATTTTATTATTATATTTATGTCATGTATTCTTTGATGCAGATTGTGTATTGGTGGTTATTTTTTATTCTATTCAGTATAGAATCCTTAACAATTTGCATGCGAGAATGAGCAGCAACTCAATCAGATGATTACATTTAAAGCATGATCCCTAGTTCATTTTCATACTGAAACATTACAAAATGTTTTATGCCAACTGATTTGCAGCCCCATTTTAGAACAATTAGTGGCGAACAATGGATTATTGTGGTTGTATTATTTAAGTATTGGATTCATCCAAACATTTGAATTAAGTGCCTATTGTGAGTTTTGCAGAACACTTACTGTACAGTGTTCTCTTATCATATCTGTGAAATTGGAACATATTTAACTCCCAACAAATTTGTCTGGTAAACCGATTCTGTTATGAATGTTCTTTGTAATTTTCTTTAGTTATTGGTTTATTGCATTATTGTTGAACCTAGTGGTATGGTATACTGGCAATCCTGAAAGATTTTTTTTGTGTATGTGGTGAACTCTTCCAAAGAGCTATTAAATGGTACTTTTATTGTGGCTTCTGTGTGGATAGGATTGTAACTTGGCAAAAGGAAACTCCAGTTTCCCAGGACGTGGGAGCACAGTCAGTGTTTGCATTGAACTGCTTCAGCACACTGATAATTACAACCGGTCTTTCATTCAAGTATTTATATAGGAAGCTGTTAGCAATTTGACCTACTTTTCTGGCTGTTGGCATGGTTAATTCGTCTAAATCACTTTTCTAATTACTTTGTGTGACTGCTTCATAATTAGAAATTAAGTAAGCAAGTGAAAGGAAGTGGAGTGTTTTACTAATTAGGGCACATTAATTATTTAAAGGTGCAAATAATGTGCCCATAGAATCCAGACTTGTACTGAAAGAGTTAAGCTTTTATTAAATATTGACCTTAATCTCTGGGTAAATTTATTCTAAGAGTTTTTATGAAATGTCATTAATTAATTAATTTTGAGCTATGAGAATGGGTTAAGCATTTGTCCACCAGATTTTGGCTTTGCTCTTTACTTATGAAAATGAAATTAAGTGCCTTGCCCCTTTGCTTGAATTGAATTGGGAGAAGCGGTTGGAAAATGGATGGAGGTTTTGAAAGTCACTTGAAAAAAGTTGTGTAGTTTATAATAATAATAATAATAATAATTGCTTACACTTATATAGCGCTTTTCTGGACACTCCACTCAAAGCGCTTTACAGGTAATGGGGACTCCCCTCCACCACCACCAATGTGTAGCCCCCACCTGGATGATGCGACGGCAGCCATAGTGCGCCAGAACGCTCACCACACATCAGCTATCAGTGGGGAGGAGAGCAGAGTGATGTAGCCAATTCATAGAGGGGGATTATTAGGAGGCCATGATTGGTAAGGGCCAATTGGAAATTTGGCCAGGACACCGGGGTTACACCCCTACTCTTTTCGAGAAGCGCCCTGGGATTTTTAATGACCACAGAGAGTCAGGACCTCGGTTTTACGTCTCATCCGAAGGACGGCGCCTGTTTACAGTATAGTGTCCCCATCACTATACTGGGGCATTAGGACCCACATGGACCACAGGGTGAGCGCCCCCTGCTGGCCCCACTAACACCTCTTCCAGCAGCAACCTTAGTTTTTCCCAGGAGGTCTCCCATCCAGGTACTGACCAGGCTCACACCTGCTTAGCTTCAGTGGGTTGCCAGTTGTGAGTTGCAGGGTGATATGGCTGCTGGCTTTAAGAAGTTTAAGAAGTTCCAATCAGCACACTACTCAGGTTTTATTCATAGTAATAGACATTATGTTTTATTTGTAACATAACAAAATACTTAGTGGTTGAGCATGTTTTCATTGATATATATCCTTTATATGTATGTTAATACTGTAGTTATAGCATTTTTTGAAACGTTTGTAACGTGAAAAGTGTTAAAAAGATTTTTGTTTTCAGATATCGGCCCTAATTGTTGCTCCTTGAATTACCCCTAACACTTGCTTTGGAATGGGCTAAGAACATGTAGAAGTTCTTATTAGTTCTTTGTGGTCCTAGTTAGCTTGTCTCACTGAGCGGTCTAGAAGCTTTACACAGAACTTCGCAATACACAAAACATTTTCTCTCATCGCACCCCTATATTGGTGATTTTTTGTGTGCAGATACACAGTATAAACAGAAGCAAACTAAAAATCATTATTTTATAGTATTTTATATACTATAGTATAGTATTTTATAGTACAACAATGTACTGTGAGTAGTAAATTTCGGTTTAATGGATAACCGTTCACAAGATAATTCGGTTGATTTTTTTTTGCCTGAGGCCTAAAACCTCTAAGTGTTGGAATTTTTTTTGTACAAAAGCAATGCCAGACAAGGGGAGGGGGTGCCAAAAGGGCAGTGAGTGCTACACAGATCGGTGTGGAAAGAGGAATGCTGAATGTTTTCTGTAGTATATTTTTAAAAACTGGGATCACATTCATTTTATGCAGAGAGTCGTGGGGGTGAAATCTGATCTCCCACTCCCCCTCCTCCCGGAAGCGTTATTACTTGTGTTCTTCTGGAGACGGTGGATATATATTGACAGTTCAATGGGATCTGGATATAATCATACTTCTGAAGATACTGGATCAATCCCCTGCAGTGACTGGGTGAGGAGAAACAGTGGCTATAAGGAGAACAGTCTTCCCCTTAAATTTACTGCACTGGTCTCACAGCTTGGCGTCTCTGAAAATGTACACAAACTCTTCTGCAGTTTATTTTTGAATTTTAAATGTCTTCTACGGATAGGTTACTGTTACTGGTGCATGTCTGTTAAAAGCAGTTAATTTTTTCAACCATCTGCCTTATATTAAGCCTCTCTTGAAAAAAGGGTGACACTGAGAGTAGGCAATGATTCTGTGTACATACATCCTGGGAAGCTGCTTTCTGGTAAAGAAAGTGTGAAAGGTAAGTTTTGCAGACACAAGAATTTTCTATTAACCTTATTCAAGCAGTTGCTTTAGAGGAGGCTTAAAGGCTTAGGTTGAAAGCTACCTCTGAATTGTTTTATGGAGAGTTGAATGGCTTCAGGTTTTAATTTTTTTCTAAACTCTTATTATTTTAACACTCTTCGGTTTCTAACCTAAGGGCCAAGGTGTAACCTTCAACTGAACTATCCATATTTGTCATTCCATAAATTAAGTCTTAACGGAGAGTGACCTTTTTCACTCTGTATTATCTTTCTAAAAACATATTGGCGTCTCTTTGAGGAGAGGTATTTCTAATGTCTAGTGATCTGTGTTATTATTATTAACAGAAGTAGTACCGTGCCACAATCTGAGATTTGTTGTTTAAGAGCTAAATTCTTGTGGTTACTGTCAAAACAAGCTTAATTAATAAAAATTGAATTCGGAGTCGTTTATTTTGTTTGGGTTTATGTTTAGGTGCAATGAGGAAATTGTATCACATAGAACTTAAGCCAAAAATGACAAATTAAGTCTGCAACTGTATAATTTAAAGAAAACGTTCTTTGAAAACTCTGCTGGGTATTGCAATCCTTGATGGTCATGTAAATGTTATTTAAGGAAAAGCTTTACATAATAAATATACATAACTAATTCATATTCCTGCATTTTATGACAGAAATAGTTACTCAACAGGGATATAAACACATTGTTTTTACTGTGTTTTTCAGAATTCTGTTCTTATAGTTTAAAGGCTTCTATTTGAGAAAGCAGGCTAAAGCTGCTGCTTCTTTTTTTCCCTAATGGGTCACAACCTAACATATGACACAGAGGAATAATGTTAACAATTGAGATATCCATGTGAGCCATCTGAAGAGTGGTTTTCCTTTTATGGGTAGCTATTATAGCCGCCACTTTTTATGTAAACTTGTTTTTTATTCTCCTCCCAGAGCCGGCCGACAGCACGACCACACAGCAACCAGGCATGAATGAAAATGCGCAGCCTTCAGTTCCCATGAGCAGCAGCAGCAGCACGAGCACCATCAGCGGCAGCTCCTCTTCGGCCATCCCCCAGCCCAATTCTGCTAACAAGCCCTGGAGGAGCAAGTCCCTCAATGCAAAGCACACCGCCACGTCTTCCATGCTCTCCGTGAAGCAGCCCAGCCAGGAGCCGCCCAAGCCCCCCACAGAAGCCGTCAAGTCGACTCCCAATGGGCAGAAATCAATGCTGGAAAAATTAAAGCTGTTCAACACTAAAGGGGGCTCCAAGTCAGCTGGACCGCCCCCTGATATCGCTGTGTCCAGGGATACTGCTCCGGAGAAAGTAGAGGCCGCCTCTAACACCGAAAGCGTGGATGATCTCGATCCATCGGGACGCTGCATCAATGGAACGGGAGCAGTCACCAGCAGCCCCAAGATTGCTCTGAAGGGCATCGCCCAGAGGACTTTCAGCAGGGCCCTGACAGCCAAGAAGAGCTCCCTGAAGGCGGCCGAGAAGGACAAAGAGAAACAGAAAGACAAGGACAAGGACAAGGCGAAGGAGACGTCCAAGAGGGTGTCGGTGACCGAAAAGTCAGAAGTGAAGGACGAACCCAAAGAAGAGGTGGTCGGGCCGGCGGTGGTAGAACCCAAGAAGACTTCCAAGATCGCTAGCTTTATTCCCAAAGGGGGGAAGGTCAGCAGTGCCAAAAAAGAGAGCTCAGCGCCAGCACACAGTGGCATACCAAAACCCGGTACGACAAAGGCTCCGGGGGGGGGGAAATCTGCAGGTGCTCCTTCCTCCTCCTCCGGGAAAGATGGGGAGAGGCCCCGCAGCGTGAAGCTCGGCCCCGGGATTTCTCTACCTAAAGGTCAGCTGGACGGTCGGAATTCTAGCTCTTCTTCCAGCCTGGCCTCCTCTGAAGGGAAGGCGGTCACGGGAGCTCAGCAACCCAGCACCGGGGCCACAGCCAGCACAGCCAGCACTACTCAGACCACAGGAAGTAACACAATCAGTGTTCAGCTACCTCATCCTCAGCAGCAATACAACCACCCCAACACAGCCACTGTAGCACCGTTTATGTATAGGTAAGGAGCTCTAAAAAAGACCGTTCCTGCTGTAGCAAGAGGCAGACAGTCAGCAGCAGATTAATACAGGCACACAGTATGCATTCTGACTTCACTGTGATGAGCTTTGCTGACTTTCACTTCTGTGAATTGTTTATATTCAAAATAAAGCACTTGGGGCAGAAGCTTTACTCATGCTGATGAATGGGAGACTTCAGCCTGGAGTTAGAAGTTCACAGTTTCTGTTTGCGTAGTTTTGAGTTGAAACACTTGGGAACATGTTATGAAGTAAATGAAAAAAGAGCCACAGTGGGTCTTCTGAAAACAAAGTCATCACTTGCTTGTTTTTTTGTGGGACACTAAGCATTTCAGGCCCTTTTCAAAATGCAAAATTTCACTGTTTCTGCTTTTATGTTTTTTGAAGATGGGAAATATTACCAGCCAGTGTGTGGTTCAAAATTGGTAATTAAATCGGTTCCCTTCATTTGTTTTCTTAAACTCCATAGGTGTCTTTAGGCTATGTCTACTCGAATTTATTAATCTTCTGCTACTGCTACTACTATTAAACTGGCAAAACATATTATCTTCCAAACTTAGGATTATATTATTAAGACAAAAATGAATACAACCAATCCTGTTAAATGCATAATGTTTCAGCTAAAGAAAACTCCAGGAGTGGGTTTTACTTCATTGCATTCAGTGGAAATAATGAAGAATTCATTCTTTGTACATAAATAGAATGCAATTGCTCACATTCATGTTGGTCAGAGCCTGCTGCTAGTCACTATTTCTTTTGATACAAACACAGTCGCATATTTCAGCTGAAGGTCTTTTGTGTTTTAGGTTTTTGATCATTTTAAATGAATATTTCTTATCCTAGAAGCACAGTTACAGCCCAGAAGTGCTTAACTATGTCTAGAAGATTTGTATGGATGGATGAACCATTCTGTTAGCAGGACGTAGCACGACATGGGACTAATGAATTATGTAAAATGAGTCTGCTTTGGTAGGAAGCACTCTGGGTAAGTTGGTACGAGCTTTTTCTTCCCGCATTGAAAACATACTTTTACTGGGTTTGTAGGTCACAGACAGACATTGAGGGAAATACAATGACTGAGTCTGGGTCAGGAGGAGGCAATGTGGATCCTGCAACCTACAATAAACCAGGACAACCCTGTGTGGAGGATCTTGCAGGTAGGCCTGTGGAGCTGTCTGTGTGTTATCCCTTCTGCTTTCAGAGACTAAATGCATGTAGTGCTGGAATGCAAGATGTGTTCAGCAGGATGCCTGTACATGGATTTGATATTGAACGTGGGCTTCTATAGTGTTTTGAATATGTCACTTTTCTGAGCGATAGCTTTAAATACCACGCTTAGGCAACACAAATTTGATAAGCATTTTATTCCTTTTTCTCACAAATGTATTTTTTTTTGCAAGTGATGATAAGTGATGAAAGTGGTCTTTGCATTGTCTGATGGTAGCGGCTTGTTCAGTGCCTCGTGTTGTGTGTCCACTCCTGTTTCTTTAGGTCTCTGTTAGAGCAGAAGCCTCGAAACCTCCAGCAGAGGGCAGTCTTTTCAGAGCTGTCACCTGGGAGTAATCTCCTAATTCACTGTGACAGTTATGGAGAGCAGAGGTGAACCAGTCCATTCAGACAACATGGAGGTGTCTGGCTGAAGTTAAAATATTAATGTCGTTCTCACTCACATGCAATAATATAATGGAGCACATTAAAATCTTGAATGTTAAACAGTTTGATTCTGGCTGCTTCTGAACAGTCCATTTCCCTTCCTGTAATAAAAAAAAACTTGTTTCTGTATAACATTGAGGAAATTGGCTAAATAGTGAATTCAGTTATATTTGTACACACTAAACAATCGCCCTTTTCTGAACTGTGCTTGTCTGAGCAGTTTGTGATTTTGACGTCTATGTGTTGTGGAGTGACAGACAGAGGAAGGTTGAATGGAATGCTGGGCAACTTTTATTGCTTTTTTTAAGTGAACTGAGGTGAAGCTTTTTTTTTGTATTTGACTGATTTAATAAGTAAAACCCCAGCGGGTTGAATAGACATGCCTGTGAGCCTGAGCGCAAGTTATTTGGGTTTTGTGCCCTGCGCAGCTTCCAGTGCCATGACAGCCTGGAAATAAAGGCTAAACGGGGTGAAAGGAAGAAAGGGGCTAATCTGCATGTTAAAGGCTGAGTGAGAGTGAAAGACTCTGGTGATGTCATATAGTTGCTAAGGATTCTTACACAAGATAGGCTCTGTGTGACTGGCTGGCCGGCCCAACAGGACTTTTTGCTGTCTGTTAAAGCAGTCCTTGGCCTCAGCTGCACGAAAAGCAGCCCTTGGACATAAACGTTTTCCGAACAAGGTAGCAGCTTTCTCCAGCTTGAGCCGCACTTCGCTGCTGTTCAGCAAGGGCAAAAAATATTCAGCATCAAAGAGGGGGCTAAAAAGTTCTGCTCTGACTTTAAATATAAGGAGATATCCAGCTTCTTCCACTGCGGGGCAAACCGATGTAACCATCAGAAACGACCTGCCGAAAAAAGCACAGGATTAAGAGGTTACCTGCCTGTGCCTTTCCTTCCCTGTTCGCTTCGTTTGTGAAAGAAGAATAATGCGTCGTCAGAAAGAGAAGGCGGCTGTAATCAAACATAGTGGCTGTTCTACAGAACGATTGCAAAACGAGACTGGAGTGAAGAACAGAACTCCTTCAAAGTCAAAGTTGTCGCTGAGCTGTGTTGGGCTCAGCAAGTCCAGTCTCCAGCCCAGGCCATTAAACAGCACACCTGTGTGTCAGGTACCTGACCCCGTCTTCACTGCGCCAAAGTTATTGGGAATCCTAAAGCAGCCTTCAGCTGGCGTGGCAGGTGGACAGAGGAGCGGAGTTATGCCAAAGGGCAGCTGTAGGCCACCGGTCAGCAGGAAAAGCAACGCAGAGACCGAACGGACAAAATCTGCTACCAAAAGGGTAACATGGCAAAATGTCAGCATAGATCCCACCAAGAGAACCCGGCTATATCAATTCCATGTACAGCAGACTTGCGTCTGGGATGGAATAGCTCGTCTGAATGAAGAGATATTGCTGACAATGCTCGATATTTACCAGAAATTTGAACGTAAGTGAAATGTTAGTTCTTATCCACAGGCAAAAGTGTAAAGGCTAGATTCTCTTAAAGTGAAATAAGGCAAAGAGAGAGCAAGTCAGATAATATTTGCCGTTATGGAGACTTTTTTTGAGAGGCAAGCTTTTAAAATGTACTTTTTTTATGTAGCTGACCTTGAACAATCATCACACTTCTTTACAAGGTTTAGAACTATGGGTGGAATTGTTTGTGTAATTTCAGCTTCCTGGAAGGCTAAATTTAAATTCTGCAGTTACTACAATGTCACAACAGGGACCCTTCCACTGTCCAAATGCTATAATCTTCTGTTTGACTCTGGTTAAGTTTGCACCTTTGATCACAATACTAGAAAAGTAGGTTTGATCATTTATACAGTATAACAGATTAATGACTTAGAGTGAGTTTGCATATTGACATTTTTCAAATGATCCATTTCATTCGCTCCTGCTTTATTATATCCTCTTATTCATATAACTAACTTTTTGGAACCTGTATTTTTATAGTAACCCATGAGTTTAAGTGCCCTTGTACTTGGTTGCTGGAACGTTCAACCTATAGCCAGCAGATGGCTCTGTTAGTCATGGTTTTCGATCAGACTGCTGTAAACAATCAGCTGTAATGATCTGTGTAACAATTTCAATTTGTTTCAGGAGAAGACCCAGAGGCACGAAGGCTGCGAACCGTTAAAAACATCGCTGACCTTCGACAGAACTTGGAGGAGACCATGTCCAGTTTACGGGGAACTCAGATAACCCACAGGTCTGTCCCAGATTCATCCCAGCACCAACTTCAAATGATTTTCACTTGGCATTTTGTCAATGTGCGCTGAGTGAATCTCCGTCTTTGTCGACATGGCAAGCTAAAAGTTAAAATCAGAAGTTGAATCGGTAGCAGTAGCCCCTCTTGGGGTCATAAATTATCAAAGGGTTTTCTAGGCTGTGGAGGACAAATGTTGTGTGACGACTTTAAAGAGAAACTGTGGGTGGTGCTATTTGTACTGGTAATAAGTTTCATTGCTCCTGTGGGCAGAGATACTAATTTGAAATGCTGAGCACTACAATCTGGAAGGAATTAACTGTTGGGTTTGGCAATGTGGAGATTGCCATCTACTGTCCATTTAGAATTAGTGTTTTCCAAGCTAATGTCTGTTAAAGGAAGCAGTTAGCTGCAGTAGCATAAACGTCTCTTTAGACTAGCAAAGCTTACTACATCAGGCAAGCAAAGGTTCAATTTATGCAGCGTTGGCAGTCAGCAGTTATCAACAATTATCAACAGTCTCTTTGTGGTCTGTTCCTAGTGACAGTACAATATGTCACTATAAAATGTGCCTTTAGAAATGCCCTGGCATTAGAAGCTCAATAACAGTACATTACAATCATCATGCAGTTTGATAGTAGACATCAGCTCATTCACTCGTTAGCCATCAGAGTTTTAAGCGATATAAGCGCTCACAGTTTCTGTATGCATCAGGGGTCTTGTTTTGAAAATGTCCTCTTCATACATCTCGGAGTTTCTGTCCCATAACTCGAGCATGAAATTGTGCTAGACTGGTTAAAGTGGACTCCTGTGGTTTGCTGTTACAAAAGCCTTTTTCTGTTTCCCAAGAAGATGAAATGGGAAGAACGAAGCTTCTACAGTGCCAGCTGATATTTTCAGTAGCGTTTTTTTTTTATCTGAATGAAAGAATCTGAAATGCAGCCAAAGCTATTGTTTAAAAAGTGGCTTTTGGTTTCAATCTGGACTCCCGCAGAACAGAGTGAATTCTTTTGATTCTGACTGTTGACCCTTTAACTCTCTACTTGTTTATATCTGTATTGTTTTTGTGGCACATTGCAATCAGTAGTCCAGTCAGTACAGCAAGAGTTTCCCATATTTGGTTATAAAGGGATATTTTACCCAAAGATCTGCTCTGCTTAGAATGTTCCATAAACTCATTTTAACCTGTGTTTTTTTATTTATTGGAAGTGTTCGATTTAATTACGCTGTAAGTACTATATATGCAAATATGATTTGCTTGTAGGTGTGTTCAACCTAAAAAGCTTTTTAAGTATTTGAGACCAGAAACCAAATAATTAATTCTATGTATTCGATATATCACAGTCGTAAATAAATTCAGTGACATAAAAGCCAAAGTTCCCTGTACCTTGGCCAGTGGCCAGATGCTAACAGGCTCGCTGAAATGGCTGTCTGTTTTTGGTAATGTATCTGGTTCCTAGTGTGCAAACCTTTAGAAATGGCAGACAGGAATATATTAACCTCCAGTAATAGGGAAAACATAAAAGGCCCGTATATCAGTATTTGCTTTTTTTCTATTCTTAGCTCCCCTGTCGTGAAAATTATTGCAAAGCTAAAGCTCTGTTTTGTATATGCCTGCTCTTTCATCTTTTCTTTTCTGTCATGTAAAACAAAGGCCGAAACCCAAAAGCGCAAATGGAAAAAGGAATGACGAGCTGTCTGATAAGCTGGGACAAGTGCGTGTGTCTTGCTGGCTGCGTGATGCGAATGCTTTGCCCTTTCTGCCTTCATTTCCAGCACGCTGGAGACCACATTCGACAGCAACGTCACCACGGAGATCAGCGGCCGCAGCATCCTCAGCCTGACGGCCCGGCCTACGCCGTTGTCGTGGCGACTGGGGCAGTCCAGCCCCCGGCTGCAGGCCGGGGACGCCCCCTCCATGGGGAACGGTTACCCGCCCAGAGGCAACGCCAGCCGCTTCATCAGCTCCGAATCCGGGAGGTACCTGTACTCGGCCCCGCTCAGGAGGCAGCTGGCGTCCCGGGGCAGCGCGGTGTGCAGCACCGACCTCGCGGACAAGGCCGACGAGCTGGATTTAGAGGGCATCAACATGGATGCCACAGGGTACATGAGCGATGGGGATGTACTGGGGAAGAACATCAGGACCGATGACGTTACCAGCGGGTGAGTTGAAACGGGACCTTCCCAAGACAGTGATGTTTTTCCAGTTGGCATCAGCTGTCAGTTCTGGCGGGAAGTTTACAGCCGTAACCATAGTGACACCACAGGTTCTCTCCAGTTAAGCCTAGCTAACACAAATCAATATACAAATAGTTTTTTTGCTAAAGGCGCAACTAACTGGTTCTCCATGTTATATGAAGGACAAATTGCTAATGTAAAAAAAATAATTATTAAATCCAACCACAAGATGGCAATGTTTGTGTGCTTGTTTTGCATACCAGGCAAATTGAGATGTAGTGAAAGAAAATCACTATGAATAATTTTTTCTTGGTTGGTTTATTTCTTCTGATGCTTTCTGGTTCATTTGAATTCCACTTATCTTTATTTAAATTTGATTAGCTCCTAGGTCACATTTTAGAAAGTTTCTTCATTTAATCTCTGTGGTAATGTCTGAGCACGAGCTTATAATGTATGTGCTAATGGCAAGGCCATTCTTTATTCATAAAGTTTGTGTAATTTTGATTATAACGGAAGTCTAATATTTTCAGTTTTTTTCTTTGTGCTTGCCTTATTTTTCCAACTGGAGTTAAAAAATGCCATTACAAAGAAGAAAGTGTTTTTTTTTATAAATAGGGTACAGGATGAAGAAAAAGCACCTTGGTTTTTCAGAGGGTTTTGCTTTCCGTTTAGCTTGTATTGATGCCCATCTACTTACATTTGTTTTAACTGGCAACACAGAGGACAAGACAGCCAAGTTCTTATGAGACTAAAATATAGAAGTGCCTAGTAAAAATAATCCTTTCAGAATGCTCTTAAAAAATATAGGCCATGGGAAATATTTTTGGCAGAGCCTAAATATGTGTATGAAGGCCTAATTTACTGGAGATTTTGGGGATATGAGCCAAAGGACATTTGAGTTAGTGATACACAGTGTGTATTCTTTTGAATGCCAATTAATACCTTGCGCTATGTAAATGAAAAGAGAACAATCAGTAACGTATCTCGTGCAGCCATATTAAAATATTTTATCCTCCGCTCATGATTCCTTGTTGTTAAATTGTATTTCACATTAGCATCATTTTATGATGGGTAACAATGGGTTTTGTTCAAAGCTCTGCGTTTTTCTGATGTCAACCGGGGAAGCTTGCGGATTACGGTGTTCAAATGAATTAAGATATTTAAACAGCTATTGCTTTTCCTGCTACTTAGCCGATATCCTTATACAAAACAGTTGTAGGGCTATAAGAAATAACACATTCATTTTATTGTATTTATTACTGCAGGGTTACACAGGCAAATAGTGTATACATCCATCTGTTAAGGAATGCAAGGATATTATATTGTATCAGAGTATAGCAAGTTCAGGGATGAATTTTAAGATCTGAAGGTTGGTCCCAGGAGGACGCAGGCAGTCCTGTTGTACCTGGTCTACCACAGGGGGGTGCAAGGGAGGAGAGCAAGCAGCACAAGAGGGAAAAGAGGGGCAAGAAGGAGCTGCAAAGTGACTGTCAGAGCAGGAGAGAACAGGGGGAGAGGAGGTATAAGGAGAAACATGGAGACAGGAGAGGGCTGAGTTGTGTAAAAATTTTAAAATTCTATGCGAATATAAGCCAAGGAGTACAAAACAGTGAATATATCAATGGTGCTTAAAATTGACATCAGTGTTGCTGTGAAGTGAGGTTTAAAGCCTTTAAATAGTCAGAGACATCCATTAATGATTGCATGTATCTCATATATTTCCATCTTTGGTGTCATGTGCCACATTATGTGTTACTTTTTGTAAAACAAAACAACTAATTGAGGAGATAAGGATAACTCCTCTTTGCTGTGGTAAAGAAATATAGGAGTAAGCTTTATGGATTGTCCCTGATATAAGATAAGGTGTCCTGGGTAGGACAATCTATGTAAATCAAATACATGTTTAATGTAGTTGCTGCCATAGACTAGAAAACAGACTGTAATAGTCTGTAGGCTGCAATTGACTAGAAAACATTAGGCTTTTATTTCAGTATTGCCTGAAGATTTCGAGGCAGCATTTTTTTGTTTTGTGTATTCTTTAATACTGCACTAAATGTTTCCAATAGCCAGGTTTTCTCAGGTGGTTGAAGAGCACAATGGAGCTGCTGATACAAAGCACGATTTACATTCTTATATGTCCTGACCAAATGTTCCTGAATAAATGACCTTTCACAGTGGGGGAAGTTGTTTCTTTTAATGACTAATCAGGCAGATGAAAACAGACCTTGAGGACAGCTGGAGTTTACAAAGCAAATGACATGACTTTTCTAAGGCCAGTGCAAACAAATGGCTTGCACTCAGCACACAGGACTACTATGGTTGTGATCAAGCTGACACCAGGGAGACTCATGTTATTCAGTAACTAAGTTAATGGGAAGCCTTATATTGTAAGAGGAGGGCTTTTGTATTGGATCAGTGGACAATGGCTTAGAGGGGGATAAATCTTCACTGACTTGGGCTGTTCAAATAACCTTGGTAAGGCAGTGAACTTTAGAATCGAATGTTATTAAATGTCTCTGCTCTTCTGAAGGGCCATTCCAGAATTTTCCTGTAAGACAGTGGGGCACACAAAAATAGCCTTGTCAGCCACAGAGGAGATTTGAGGAACCCTTTAGACCCCGAGACAGTCTAGAGAGTCCCATAGCAGTTTGAAACCCACTAAATGATCTGTCCAGCTCTCGTCACTGGAACTGCCATGGTAAATTTTAATATGGACTCTTTGCCCTGCGGTACCGATTTTAATATTTCATTTTGCCCTGCGGATGTACATTTAAATTGACAGTCTCTGTTGAGATGAGCTGCCAGCTAGATGGATTTGGGGGCTTTGTATATAAAATGTCTGAAATATGCAGTAGGTAGAAGGATATGTCTGTATTTTAGACAATTGGCCAAATAGAAAAATAATTGTTTTTGACCATAATCAGTGCCTTTATAGAAAAGAATGGCATAGACTTCTTTCAGAAGTTTATTTTTGAGTCCTGTCTGCAGCTGTACTTTTAGGTGTGATGAGCGTCTGAATTTTTACGTGGAAAGAGGCTACTTGTCCCATCCTGCAACAACAGCAGTGTGCTGTAAATCGTCTGAGCTCTGTTCTCTCTTTCTGTTCTTTTTTGCTGTCTTTCATAGAAAATATTATTTTAGGACTCCTTAGAATGTCCAGAACAACGTAATCACTTGATATTCTTAGATAAAATTGTTGCTGTGCACACCTGTTATTTATGCATGAAAAGCTAGAGCTGTTCATAGGAGAGTTCAGTCTGTAACCGTCAATATGAAATTACCTGTCTGTCTGGTTCTTCTGCATTGGCTGTGAGAGATCATCTGTGTCAACAGGAGGTGTTTGATGTGTAATGGTTTAATCTTCTCAGAACTGGTTTCATTTCCCATCTGGTATCACATTAGCCAAGGGGGGGGTGAGATAACAGTTAATCCTTTGCATATTCTTGAAATAGGCGTTAGTGCAGGAAGACACCCCCTTCCCCGCACACACACACACTACAATAAAAAATAAAAGTTGGTTTAATTTTTGGGGGCTGTATTGTCTTGAAAAAGCAATGTGCATTTGTGTTGTATTTAAATTCTGTGGTTAATTTTTGACAATCAAGTTGTTAATTTGCTTTTAACATATGCTGTAAGATGCAGCTGAAATGGGTTTGCGGTGCATCAGTGTTTAAAATATACTACCTTGTCGCTCATCTGTAATGATGCATAGCAAATAGTAATAGTGGTAAAAGCTAGCATATGTTAACATTGAGTATACATAGCTATCTAAAAAGAGAGAGGAAGAAAAATGATCTATTCCCTTCTAGACAATATTGTTATTGTGTCTATCTCATTCGTTAATCTCTGCCACAGGCTATTCGGTGTCCATCCATCCCCCATCATCTCAATGACACCTTCTTCCACGTGCCCCTCTCGGTTCCTTGCCTGTGCTTGCTGTGTTAAAACTGCACAAACTTGCTGAGGTGATTCAGATCTTACCCCAGGCATCCCCTCCTCCTAGCTCACACACATTAGTGGGAGTAATTGGGGCTGGTCTTCCCAGCCAGCTGCCACTCAGCATAGTGACAAGGATGTGTGGAGAGACCCAGAGCTCACATTCCTGCACTCATTAGATTGAAGCACATGGATTGGTAAATGGAGCAGGAGTGGTTAATATTCCAAACAGAGCCACTTAATTGAAGATAGGATTAAGTCCAGGATTGACGTGTATTAATGGGATTTACAGTACTGACACTTTGGACCTCTCAGTTGGTGCATCTTCTGTAAAACGTGAATCTCATCTACAAGGAGTTAAAAGTATTCAGAGATTGCTGTGATGTTCAATGCAGAAAGGTATGTCAAACAGTATTTGTTACCTGTATTTCTTGTTTTGCGAGGCATAATTTCGTTCAGTTTATATTTGGTTTTGTGTGATAAATTACGCAATTTATTCTAATTGACAGTTACGTATAGAATTTATTCAGTTGAGTGTGGAAATTTAATGAACCTGGGGCAAAAAGGTTGTTTTCGTGTTCTGCAGTAATGTAGAGCTGAAATTGGGAAATGAACTCTGGCAGTTTCGTAGACTGATTACCATAGATACTTGTTAGAAAATCATCTTATGAACACCTCCAGTGTTTACCATTTACACATTTTCTTCTAAATTTCACGAAGAGCTTTGTCACGAAGGGTCATTTCCATAATACTGGTGCTGTTTGCTTCCTGTCCTGAAGCTTTTGTGAAAGAGGGTGTGTTATTACTAGGAAAGGTATTGCACAAACAAGTGAAACAAAACACGGCAAGAAACTCACCTATTGAGGAAAATAGCTCATGGTGAATTTATATGATTTTTGGCTTGCTATTGTGAAATAAGTTTAATGATTTTGGCCTGGGTTATGAATTTATTTAAATTTATTTTTTTATTAAAAAAGTCACATTTTTAGCTTCCTGCTGCTAAAACATTTACATTTTTGTAGACAGGAGTGTTGAAAGATTAAAGTAAATTTTGTTGTGTTTGCAGAAAAGTGTCTTTTTAATGTTTTTAGCTAGTGACATGAATAATGCTTCAATATGCTTCAGGCAGCACAACAGATTCACACGGGGATTTATAATAAAAATTCTGTCTTTTGCTGATCTGAAAGAATCAATCTCAGTCTACTGCTAAGTATGTCCATGTTTATGTGAATTATTGGATAAATCTTATCTCTGTCCGGTTCACAATGCTAAAAAGCAGATTTCTATGTCCCTAAAATATGTTCAATTCTGCTTTCCATATATTTATAAAGAACCACAGACATTGTGTTACCCATATTATGGCTCATTAAGAGTGCTATGGCTGTGTCTTGTCCAGTGAAACAGGCTTAATGTGGGTCTTCCAAGAAGCAAATCACAGAGTTATGGTGTTCTCAGAAGTCACCACAAATATTGGAATATTTAAGTAACCGTGAGCTTCAACTGTTTCTCAACACTGTAAAGTAAACCCTTCTAAAGAGACTTCTAATTCTGCATGTAACTTCTTGACATGATCTTGGTAAGGACTGAGGAACATAAAAGAGATGTCATTGCGAAGTTTAGCTTAACAAATATTTATTACACTTATTTTGTGAGTAACATTATTGACTGTTGAGTGTGCCAATGCTTACGTCAGTGACTGTTATAAAAGTAGGATGTGCTATGATGGATGAAATGTATTCAGACTTCCTGGAGAAAAGCCGAGACACCACACCATTTTGATGTACTCTATTCTAATGGGATTTTGGCGTATGTGCTATAGCATTTAACGTTTAGGTAGGTTTGATTAGATACTGTAGACCTCATACAAAGGAGCAGTGCAATGTAACTTGAATCTCATTACTTTGAAAGTGAAAGTGGAAAAGGCACCCATAGTGCAATCTTATTTTAATTAAGCATGTTTAGGTCAGTTACAAAATGCTACAAAAAATTCACTTTCTGGTACTGGTGGAAGTACTGTTAAAAGCTGATTTGCCAAAAACTCCTGCTTATTTATTCTTATTTTAACTAAAAGCACCTTAGTACTCTTTCATCATTAAAACAAAGTTATCTAAAATTTTGTATACTTTATATTAAAGTAATTCATATTACATTTTAAAGAAAAATAAGTTTGCACATGCATGCTCAAAATATTTTGTCTGTTTTAAATGAACGACACTCGTGTTTGCATGAATGTGTGAAAAATGATTCTAGGAATCCCTCAGTGTTGTTGATAAAACATTTATGTTTTTCCCCATATTTCTTTAACTTCAGCCCCTGGTATCAATCAGATAATTACTTCAAGTTGAAATGGATCAGAGGTTTTCCAGCAGAAGCCCATTAACCGTAGCTTTGAAGAGCTATATGTTTTAAAAGATTGTGCAGTTAAAGGGAAAATAGCCCTTTACAAGCAACTTAGTTTATTAATAATGTTCATACATTATTTGTTTCCTTCAGAATAGTTTATATTGGTAGTATCTTTGTTTTACATTGTAAAAAACGTTAATTCGCTGTAAATTTCATACAGTGGTTAATAAGTCATGGACAGAAAGCTTCATGTTTAAACAGTGGTGCAATTTTTCCTGTGGTGGCACAAAATGTGAAAGCAAAAGCTCAGTTAAATGAATGCAACGCTCAAATGTATCAAGTTTAAATGTCATGGTAATCAATCTTACAAGTAAAGCATGACTCATGAATGTTGCATGGGTCTTTGTCTGCTGTGGAAATAACATTTTTTTCTGCATTGTTTAGCCTACCAAAACAGCATTGAATGATAAAGCCAGCTCACGGTTTTTAGTGTTTATAATACTTAGGCTACATTTTCAAACGGAGAAGGTCCCTCACCGTCAACTGGGGAGATGGAATCATGTTTTTAGTCTGACCTCTGGTCTTGGATTTCAGAAGTACAAAAAAAGAATTCCAAAAACAACTACATCAAATGTACACTTTATCCCTGTTCTTGATTTAAGGCAGGCGTGTAAAATGCCACATTGTGTTTGACGGGGTGTGTGTCTGTTTGTCTAGCTACATGACGGACAGCGGACTGGGCCTGTACACACGCCGGCTCAACCGCCTGCCCGATGGGATGGCTGCTGTGAGAGAGACCTTACAGCGCAACGCGTCCATGGGGGTGGGGGATGCTGACAGGTACGTCACCCCTCTCTTTCTGCTTTTCTTTCCGGGCTGCTGCTCTGAGAGCCGAACACCAGGTTGATTATTTTTAAACCAACAGTCGTGTCAGCCCATTTTAGGTTTGTAATGGTTAACAGAATTAGCCTTTACTCTGGTCCTCTGTTCGCAAGCTCTCTGTCTGGTGCACAAACATGAAGGAGGCTGAACAGTTATTTTAGGTTTCAGTAAGATGCATAATATCTCCTCATGACAATCTGATGCTGACCTGCCCACAACCCCACTGACATTCAAGAGAACGCAGGCTTGGTTTTTTCAGCTTCAGTTGTTGTGGGGTGGGGGGGGTTCCATGTTTTTTTTTTGCTTTAATGTCTCAGTGCTGTTTTATTTTCCCAAAAGCTTTTTCATGGTGACTCCTCAGAGTGCTTTGTGAGCCAGAAGTGGGGTCATGTATTTTAAACAGCATTCCATTGAATTTCAGTGATGATATCTTTATAGGGACGTCTGAGAATTGTTTTGTAATGGTAAGATGTGATTTGTCAATCACAAAAAAGGGCAACCCTTTTTTTTCCTTTTATGTTGAGGAATATTCCCCCAGAGTACTGCAGTAAAATGTTTTAGACTTCACGCAGGTGTGTTTTTGTTTCCTTTAGTCTGTCCTCCCCTTACAGTCTCTTGTGTTTAGTCCACTGCTCATTTACCTTTTAGTCTCAGGTGTTTCAAGGACATTGAGGTAAAAATACCATTGATTAGCTGTGCACTTCTATCAGAATGTCCAATATGGCTTCCAAGTGAACAAGGAAGACTAAATGCTAAAAGTTCTAAAAATACTTTCAATGAAGTAAAGAAAAAATGTCCCTTTTTGGTACAAATGTGCTGTTCATACTACAATTGAACTACACTGTGACAGTATGAGCCATACTATATTAATGCATACAGTAAAGATTAAAGTGTACCTTCGACCTTTAAAAGGCACATACAGTTCAGAAGAATTTGTCTTCTGTAGATCTTGATGAAGATATTTTTAACAGTTGGTTTTGAGTGTTTTGTGTGTCCATTATCAAAGACATTTGATCAGAAGATGTTTAAGCTGGTACTACTATATGTATTATTGTTAATGCTGAATCTTACAGATGCTTCTCTGCTGCTGTTGTCTGTCTCTGTTTCTTATATACACTGTATTTGCATGCCAGCATTCCAGAGCCATCAATTTAATAGACTTGAAAAATCCCCAAAGGAATGTTACCAATTTGCTTACTTGTTTGTAGAGGACCTCATTAATTGTTGCTAGTTGTGAGATAGATTATGCACATTAAATATATTACCATAAAACACAGACCTTACACGACGCGTTTCCCCTGAAGCGTAAGTGGAAATCTGAACCAGGCAGTGTAATTTAATAGATGAGAGAGGTTAATGGGACCAGTGCAGGACGCACCTGAGCTCCATTTTTGCTTGCTGGAGATAAAGCTACTGTATATATTGCTTGTACATTAATCCCGGTTGAGATCTAGTTTGTGAATAGAGCTCCCATTTGTTTTAAAACGTGTGGGAAACCACAATGTTTTTACATATTTCTGATAATGATCTAGTGTTTGTTATGGAAATTTGAATAACTGAATAATTGTTTCAATTGCTGTTGTTTTTTCCTCAATATATCTTAGCATTTCGGTGTATATGTTTTACTGGCATTTGATATAAGTGGTTCCCTTCAGCTCCTTTTTGGTTTTCCTTTGGAAAAGGATCAAAGAGTAACATGTTTGAAAAGGAATTAGTTTATAATGCACATGATGTATCGTTTCTGTATGGGCAGTGAACATAACATTAAGTAGCTTGAAAAGTTCATGTTCAGTCCTGAAAAGCTCATCACGGAGCAGCCCTTCATCCTGTGTCATCATGGCATTAATTGCAACCTCGAGGGAAACCTTTCAATCAGGGGTTAAGTACATCAAAGGCATTTACGTAATGTGAGATTCTTGTTTTAAAATTTATGATTTAATTAAAGCATGTATTGTTAACAATTTTGATGCTCACGGTGATAGGGTATGGAGGATGTTCAGAAGCCAAGTTTAATTAATAGCATCATCATGTACTGTACACGGCTGCAATGTGCTTGTGCTGAACTAAACAATTGACCAAATATGGTAGAAAGCCATCTAAACCTTATACGTTTTATGTAATCCTTATAAGATAATGTCATTTGTTTTAAATCAATTTGGACGGTTTGGGATTATTTTAAAGGAGAAATGGCACCTCTCGTATTTTTGGTTATTCTCACTCTCTGTGTAACAGCTCAATTTCAGCTGTGGAAATCACACAGTAGTGGTCTGGGTTCCTTGTCTGGTTTCTTTCCTGTTTCTCTGTGCCAGAATAGATTAGATTTGAGCACCAGGAGTCACCCATAGCAGGAGAAGCAGCAATGGATTTATGGTGATGACCCAAGAGTCTTCAGCAAACACTTCTTGGGTCGCTTGTATAGATCCATTTCTGTGGCCCTGAAGTGAAACTGGTAGACTTTCTGCAAAACCAACTGCTGAATCACTATATCATTTACACAGTTCCAGATAATTTAGAATTTCCACTTTAAACCAATGTTTTTTTTTAAACCAGTGCTGTTTTCTTTTTCTTGAGATGTTTTTTGTGTTCTCTTAATGGAGTTGGCTAAAATTGCTCCTAGGTCTTTATGATCCCAGACTTTCAGCTGTTACTGCTGAAAAAGTCCTCCCCCTCCCACTTCAACACTGACCCACTTGTCAGAACAAAGTACAACCAGTTCATCTCCTTCAGGCAAATGGCTCTGTTCCCCTGCAGATCACCCGTCAAGAAAGACACTCAGAATATGATATAATCAGGAGTCTAATGTCATATGTATTTTTTAGTTCTGATGGGAATTTAAACAAATAATAGGGTCACTTAAGCATTGTTTACTAATATTTTGTTTGCCGGAATTAGTATGGTGCTGGACATCCTTGACAGAAAACAAGATAGGCTAGATGTAAGCCATTTTGATATAGTGTTGCAGTTCTATATGGCTAAAACAAGGCCAGATTAATTGTAAGTTCAACTTTCATGAGTGTTTTATTCTTTCTTTCCAGAAATGACTCTTATTATTGTTAGTTATTACTTCCTGTTCAATTAGTCAGAGTAGAAACATAAAGAAAAATAATAATCTGAGTCTGAGGAACAGATTGTAATATTGTAATAAAGTTCAAGAGCCTTGGAAATTACAAGGATTTATTTCAGTGCCCATGCACACCAACAGCTTGTGGGACACTTTACTGGGTACAATCACAAGCACTCAAAAAAGAGAATCAAAATAACATAAACAGAAATGAAGAAATAAAGATAGAGATAATAATAAAAAACTGGAAAATAGGAGAAAAGGCAGGCACTAATTGAAAACCCGACTGAACACATATGTATTGAATCTAGATTTAAAAACGATCAAATAGTTTACATTTCTCAGAGAAGCGATGAGTGCGTTCCAGAGTTTGGAGTGAGGTAGCTCCAAACTGAGGTACTGTAGATACTTGTACCAATAAGAAGATACTGCTTAAGGATGTGCCTCAGCGGTGCTTAAAACACTGCTTGGTACATGAGGTCTGTAGGGCTTTAAAAGTTAAAAGTACAATTTTGAACTGAATGCACTGAATGACCCCATGTGCAATAAAGTGTTTTTCCACAGGCCTTCCTCCAGGGCAGAGGTGGCTGATGAAGAAGACAGAGCTGGGGGGTCAGTTTGCACGTAGCCATTCTCTTTGAACCAGCCTGCCACCAGGAGCCTGCCTGTCTGATATGGTGTTAATGATCTAAGAGGATCAATTATGGGGCAGTGGGAATGTGTGTGTTGAAAGGCAGCAAGCCTGAGATAGTTGACTTCAGCTGAGCAGTTGCAGGGGCTAAATCTTTATCATTCTGTAGACCAGTGACAAAGGATTTCACGGATGAGTTAAAAATGTCCTGTATTGAGGAAAGACCACCAGTGTGGTGCAATTCTCACTAATTGGGATCGTAAAAAGAAACTTTGGCAAGAGTTGCAGATCTAATTTGACTTCTTATAAGTTCATCATCAGTGTGTATCACCGAGTTGATGAGAGACCCATTTTATGAAATCAGATTTAATATTTAATTTAATTTAATTTGTATTTACTAAAGGTCTGACTGACCCTTGTAGACGTGCATGTTTTTTTTCCCTGGTTTTATCATTATATATCACGTTCTTTCTTTCACTGTTTGTTCTCCACCATTTAGGTAATTTTGTACTGTACCTTTATTACGCATCTCAAATATTAGCAGTACAATATTATCAAAAGGTTACATTTTGGATAGGTTAATTTAAGATAAATAAACCCTAATTCACGAAGGTACTAATAAAAGCATATAAGCCACATATTAAGCATCTGAAAGCACATGGGAAAACTCAGATGATGTCAATTTTCAAGCACTTAATATGCACTAAATGCATGTTAAGATATGCAAATGATGTTGAAAAACAAGTAATGAGGGTATGCACATGGTATTAATGAGAACTTTATTACTATAAGCCACTTAACTTGCATGCAAGTTTGCAATTATGAAAAGCAGGTGCACTGAGCTGAGATCCTTCTTGTTAAAAAAGGTTCTGTACGGCACAAGATGTAATTCCTTGAAAAGTTGACTTTGTTAAAGAATAGGGAACAGCAATGGCCAGAGAATTTCTTTGAAAGCATAAATATAATGCTGTTTATTTTTGAATATTTTGTGTTGTCCAAAACACAGCTGCTGTTTCTCCAATTTCTCCCCATATTTTCAGACTTTCCTTCTGTCCTTATTAGCCGTCGTTGACTCTGTTAGGCATCATTCCTTCTACACAACCATCTTCATGTGCACCTTCTGATAAGGAACATCTATTCATATGCTCATGTTACACACCTGCTTTACTTAGATGTGTAGCTGTGCTGATGCTAGTGGTTTCCACTACACACATCTGCGTATTTGAATGCAAGCTTACTTACAGTATGTCTGTCCAGTTAGATGGATTGCCTCTCTGTGTTTTTTGTAAACTTGAACTAAACCTTTATAAATTAGATCCTATATGTTTAAGCTGCAATAACAAGAAGTGGTGCTTTAAAGTCCAATAGAACAGAAGACCAAATAAATGTTATTACACAGGTAGTAATGAATTGTTACTTAACATGAATTTCTGTGAATATGAATTCAACACAGTTATTTGGTCATTTCATGAACCTATTACAATTTTATTTAGGATACAACAAGCTCAAAGTGCTCTAAGATAGCACACTAATGTAATTTCATTTTTTGATTAGCAATTTGACTGTATAAGAAAGCTAAATGTACTTCTTTAATTCTGTATCTGTATTCAAATACATATCGTGGCTGTAACCTTGTAAGGAGGCTGTAGTTTGCTCAGATGAGGAGAATCAAACCACTCCCTTTCTTTGTTTGCTCTGAAAGTCTTAACTGCAGTTGCTTTTAGCCACAAAATCTACAACATTTAACAAGGATGTGGAGACACAGACAGACACCCACGCACAAATATAATCGGAGAATATGACACAAGACGCATCACCTCTTACAATTTACAGTGTGCAAAATTGTCATGATTGTCAGGTTCTGTGGGAAGAGCTGCCTTTTTAGTTGTAAATGTGGAGTGACAGTATCATTTCTTATTTAACTTATTTCTTCCTATCTTATATATGAAGTACTGTAAATAGTTAAGTGTTTTACACAGCACAGATGGATTGTAGGGTTACAGAAGATAGTATTATATTTGTATTTGCTTTCCATGGAAAACTAACACGCACAGCTAAACTAACACCTTAGAATCAAAGGACAAAATGCAGTATGGCGTGTTGTATTTTATGTTCTGATAAAAGAAAAACCAGCCCATGCATTGTTAAGTGCTTAGAGGGTAAATCATGAATGAAATTCCTGTGGCTTAGTGTTTTATTCAGTTAAAAGAAAGCAGTGTAACGGAATACTGTGTGATTCTTGTAGTCCTTTCAGCTGGGCAAAAGAGGAGTCTTGCCTTACTAGACTGCTCCCCTGTGCAACACCGATACGCAAGATATTGAATGTGTGGGCACAGCTGTGGACTGGACCAGATGTTCATGTGAGAGAGGGGGGTTGGGTCATCAGGAAAAATTTTCCTTTGGGCTTTCAGTGAATCCCTTGTGGGCTTCTATTTTTAATAACGGTAACATAGCTGCGCTTCAAAGATGAATATTCATTTCTTAAGATGTATTATGGTAGCACCTGTTGGTTTCTTTAATGAAATTATTTCATTCCAATAGTGGCTTTAAGTACGAGTGTATTTTTAGAATCTTGTTTTTGCCTAGATTTCTGAAGGAAGGCTCTTGTGTGACTGAACATTTTTTCCCAAGCGGTTAAGTAGTGCTCAAGAATTGTGTGCATAACTGTTGCAACACTAAACACCACGCACTGAATACATCTGCCACCTTTTCTCCCAAGTACCAGGCGGTATGCGATTTCAGAAATGCCAACATGCACTGTTGGTGTACTAATCAGACAAAAAAAGAGAAAGAACGCGTGGCGTGGTCAAATTAGGCAAATACATGGTTACATTAGTATTCAGCTCCAGAATTGGGCTTGTGAAGAGGGAGGATTTGCTTGTCTAGTGTGGAGGAGTGAATCACAGCAGTAGAGGGGGGGAGTTTTCTCCCAACCCTAGGTACAGAGACTCTTCAGGCACAGTTAAACCTGGTGCTTTGTCTGGAACACACCTGCTACAGCCAGGATACAGGTAGGGACTTTCTGCACTGGAGCGTATGCATTCATTTTAATACAATAATAAACAGAATACCATTGTACTGATCAAACCAGTGTGTTCTGTTAAAGATAACAGAGATGCTTCTTTTTTTTCCCCTCTGTGTTCATGGTGTTGAAAATTCAATTGTTTTCTGATTCTGCTTCTTGTGTGCTCCATGGGGTTGACTTTTAAGTAATGACACCTGTTGAATGTGACAGTTAAGTAAACATCTTCTCTACAAAATTCTGCATTGTGAATATTCTCTTGCCTTACTTTAGCATGCATTCAGAAACATTCTAGAAGGAGTGTTACTGTATCTAATGAAAACAATGTGTGTTATTTCAAGGCATTTAATTTTTACACTTTTTTAGTAAACAAAACATGCAGAAAGCTGATGATTTCATTTTGAATATGTTGCTTGTGAATGAGAGTGCCATGTTATCATGTTTAAAACCTTTCACATGAGTAATGTCTCCTAGTGTGCGTTCAGATTTTTTGTTTACAGTAATGCTGATACCTTGTTTCTTAACACTGTGTAATGTGATAAATGAATATCGAGCTTGCTCACCTACTGTATAGAAGTAGTGTTAGGAAACATGCTTGCTACCATACAAGGGCGGTGCAGTGGCTCTGTGGCTAAGGATCTGCGCCTGTGGCTGGAAGGTTGCAGGTTCGTATCCCGCAGCCGGCAGAGTAATCGTACTCCGTTGTGCCCCTGAGCAAGGCCCTTCACCCAAACTGCTCCAGGGCTGCCGTATAAATGGCTGACCCTGCGCTCTGACCCCAAGCTTCTCTTCCTGTCTGTGTGTCTCACGGAGAGCAAGCTGGGGTCTGCGAAAAGACAAATTCCTAATACAAGAAATTGTATATGGCCAATAAAGTGATCTTAAGAATGCTGTAACTGAAGATCACTCTGGTGACTCAGACCCAGATACACAGTTACTGCTGAGTTACCAGTGGTGGATCGAGGGGATTTAGTAACTTGAAAGGGAAACCTCTTCTTTATCCTTTTAAAGCCATAAAAGTCATTGGCCTTAATATTGTGGAGAATGTTAATGCAAAGCTTTGCTTTCATTCCACTCGTTTAATGTGATTTAAACGTGAGTCACTTTATTTAACTGTTTAATGTCAAAATTGACAGAATTTGTCTAACGAATGACATCTTTTTAGTGTCTCATTTTAAGCTGCTTCAGGTAAATGGTGTTTTCTTCAAAATATTTTAAATAAATGTCTACTTTTTAAAAGTCCTAGAAGTTTTGAAAAGAGTTTTGAAAACGAACTCCCGAGTTAGAGTTATGTGGTCGATTTAAAATTGGTCAGCTTCCATGTTGCTTTTTCAACTCTGTGTGCTTTTCGGTTAAATGTTTCCACTATTAATGAAGACAAATATCCTAATTACACTTTTAAACAGTGTACCATACACACTGTCTTATCAGAAGAAAGAAATTGTGATAGGAATATTAAACTTGATGACAGACAGAACCCTTAAAAACATATACAGACAAGGCAGGCTCTATTTGTCATTCAGATACTCTTCAGCAAATCCAGCCATATGAAATCTAAAGTTAGCAGGGTCAGTTGTATATTAACCATTTACTTAATCTTTCAGCCTGCTAAAAAAAAAAACGTTGAGAAGACTGGAAGGCTGGAGTATGTAAACCAGAATTAGTTTTGGGATGTGGAATTCCATGGTCCAGTTTGTTTTCTAGTCTAGTGCACAGCCTAGGATTTAGATCTGTAAAGGTCTTTGCAAGTGCAATGTAAGCAGCACATTTCAGAATTTTTAGTTTAGATTTTTTGCCATCAAAGCTGCTGTTGGAACCTGTGTTTGCAGTTAGAATTGCAGTTTAAAAGGCCAAATATACAGTATCTGAACGTAGCTTTTAAGGCGTTTAAATACTAAATCTAATAATAAATGTCCATGTAAAAATACAATTTTTACAGATTTACAAAATCCAGAAATGGCCGTTTTCTAATACCTCAGTCCTCTAGTGGCATATTTGCAACAGGAAACTTCTTTATCTGTGTACATTTTCATACGTAGTCTGTGAACACTTTTGTTAACTATAATCTTAAAACCATCATTGTTTGGGAAGTGGTTTAATTCGTTTTAATAACCTTTTCTACAGTGGAGTCTACATTGTGCTCATTACTTAGTGTATTGTTGTGGATGGTGGTCAAAAAACAGTAGAGGCTTCATATGTTCTCATCTCTGTACTCTTCTGTTGGCATGGCTTTTATTGTAGTCAACAGTTAACTGAAAGAAGGGCCGCGTGTGCAGGGCTCAGGCACATATTTGGGCAGTGCTGTGTCCGTTATTAGAGTTTACTGTAAATTAATTTTAATTTAGGATACAGGAGAGGAGTGAGGAGTGATACAATCAAGAAACCGCTTCTATCTAGGGATTTTATGAGAGATGTTTGAGTTTGCATCACACACCAACAATGCATTTAATTACCTTAAAGTGGTTAGAGATTATGCCCCAGTTTTGCATTCATATGTAGATAGGGTTAGTGTAACATTCATTACATGTTGCACTATCAGTGAGACTGAGTGGAAAAACAGAAATAAATTGAGGGCAATTATGTAGGTTTGCACTGTTCTTTCTCTCCTGGTGAGCTGCTTTTAACAGGAAGAGTGCAGAGATTTTTTGTCGTTTGGTAATGCCCTTGTCTTTTTTTTAAATGATTTGAAAATGGCTTGCCTTAAAAATGAAGCAAAATTGCCTTCATATGCAGTTATAACTACCATAATTTACAACTGTAATAATGTGTTTTTTACCCTCGCCATGTCTAGAAAATATATATTGCTGATGAAGTTTTGCATAAAGACTGAAAATTGTGTATCAGAAGTAAAGGCTTTATTCAGTTTTAGTCTCTTCACTGTCAGCGACCTTGGTTAGGGTTAAGGTTTCCTTTGTCTCTTTTAACTTTTATTTTGATCTGCTAGTCTTTGACTCTAAGAAAAAGACTAGCAAATGTAAGATCTACCATACTGTTTTGGAAGGCATTCCCAGATACCTGCTGGAGATGCAGGCTAATATTGGGCAGTAAAACAAAGAAAACGTTCTCTCCGCCTTTCTGGCATAAATAAGTATTTGATATGCACGCACAGCATCTGTGTTAGGGGTTTTCTAACATAAACCAATGATTTGGGATTTTTTAAAAGAATGAGGTGGGTCAAATGACTCCCTCATTAGCACAACAAACACTTAATTTGAGGATTGGTGTGGCTTTGTTGATGACAGAGGGAATATCTACAGTTCACACCTTCTGTTGGAGCCAAGTGTGTGCTTCAGATCTTCAGATCAGGTAATGAAAAAAATTCACCGTCTTCCCGAAAAAGAATGGTACATTAACTTGTGCATGCTAGACAGTAAAACTTTATCACTCATAAATCAGTGTCATTTAAAATATTTTGATCGGATGGGGGGAAAAAGAGATTGGCATTTATTATCAGTTGTTGCCAAAGACGTTTTGCTAAGGGCAAATTAAATACAAACCCATCCTTTCAAAATTTTAAATAGCCTAAATCCTTCAGGTGATCTTTGACATTTTGACAAGATTGTTAAATCAAAAGAAAGGAATCCATTCTCCTTTCAAACTGGAGAAGAATGTTGATTCGATTTTGTTTCTTTAAGTTGAAGCCATTGGCAAAAGTTAAGGTGTCAAATTTTATGTAAGCCCCAGACACACTTATTTTCATTTCATTTCACTCTATAAATTGTCACCTTCTTTCCCTTAAGCAAAAAAAAAATCTCAGCTGTTATGAAAAGGTATTAAATTACATAATCATATTTGTCAGAACCTTAATTCTTGACATTGTGAACTTAAGATGTCCCCACTTTTAGGCAGTTGTATGATTACATTCCACATTCACATACCAATCTGAAATGGGTATTTTTGAATATAGTATTCATCTCCATAGACAGCACATGAGTGAAGGGTGTTGCTTGTAATGTACTTTAACTTTGTGTAGCTGAGCACACCATTTATGAGAAAAGCAGCTCTGCACAGGTAATGTTGGCTTCACTGTTTATTCAAAAAATAGGTAAAACAGTATTTTTGCAAGTCCTTGTTATTCCTTTGCTTGGTAGCAGTTACTAGGTGCTGAATTTTATTTGAATTCCTAACAATTGAACACCTCTGTTTTTTGCAGTTTTTGACACATGTATTAAAGAGTCTGTTTCTGGTTGAATCTTTTAACTTAGTTTTTCCAGTTCTACTCAAACTGCAGCCCTTCCATCCCATCCCTGTCCCACAGGAGCACCTTAATGGAACCAGTACCTAACTGTTATATTGCTCTTATTTATTATCAATCAAAGTACTAAGGAGATGGTTTTACTGGAGTATTGTATTAGAGTGGATAGGTGGGGCTGCAGTTTGATAACCCCTGTTTCAAGCCTACATGTTTTTGTATGTTTATTTACAAAATATATATTACTATGTGTTAGCTTCTGCTTTTCAATCAGTGGGTATTTTAATTTAAGGAGCAGACTCCATTTTACCTTGAGCAACATTAGCAGGAGATGTTGATGGCTGCAAGTCATGCACAGCTGCTACAGAAACTAGCTGCGTAGTGTCCCCAGAATCATGTCAGAAATTAAGGAATTTAGAAAACTGTGGAGTTAATAGGAAAATATTGCAGTGTGCCGCATGCAGTGATACTTTTACTGAAAAAAGTTGGAATTGTTTTCAGACCATGAATTATCAAACCATTAAAAAATATAAACAAAGAAGCAAATCCATCAATTTAATCTGGAGATGTAGGTAAATTGCTTTAAAACTTGCAGGACTGCATGTGGATAAATGAGAGTTTGAAACTGCTGATTCAGCTGACTGTTACTTATTTAAAGGTGAGCTTTAGGCAACAGGATGACATATTCTTCTTTCAGTGCAGCTTGCGTTTTGAAGCAGGTGGTCATTGGAAAAAAAACATTAATGGATGCAGACAGGTATCTGAGCTGCTTAAAAAAACGGTATTTTTTCTACCATGATGTGATGGAAAGGTTTTGCTCTGCTCAAGGAAGTTCCCTACAACAACCTCTATTTGCTTCCTTTTAGGGAGAGTATAATGAGTGTTTTGGGATGGAGAAAGCCATAATTGCTTTTTATATATCAGTTCCTTCATCTACAAAGATCCCTGCAGCACCCGTGTCATGATACAAGTATGCAGAGAGCAAGTAAGTGTATGTTTAAAGGTGGAGACAGACATAAACCAGCAGAGAGGCTGCTATCTTTTTCTCCAGTAATCCAGTTATTCATCAGTAATCCCGCTAAATATAGATAAGGGCACCAGCAGCACAGGGAGGGTTGCTGAATGAGTTGGCAGCATTGTAAAAGGCACAGGGGTTTAAAATTATACAGGGACCGGAGAATGTGGTGTGTGTGTGTGTAACAAATGAGTTGCCTCCTTTAAGCTTTTAATTACAGCAAAGTATAAAATTCCAATGTCGCGCATCTTCATAAGAACCTCAAAAAAACCAGAAAACTCCTAATAACACGCTGTAGTAAGTAGCAGAAGGAGTTACAAAAGGAAAATAAAGACCATCATTCTAATTATTGCCTGCTTGTCTTTTAAGAAGAAAAGCCAATATCTGTGAGCTGTACCACATTCTCCATCTATATATCAGTCCTCCCATCTTTTTTGTGTTGATTGGAGGCTGCAGCAATGCCCTTCCCTCGATTCCCTTCAGTTTGCATCCTCACCCCACTGCTCTGCCTCAGACCAGGGGTCTGATCAGTATCATCTGATAAAATGCGCCTAGACGCAGCATCTTCAGAGCTGGCCAGCTACCTTGCAAGAGGACTAGACCAGAAAGCCCTCAAGAATGAAGCCGAATAAGGGTAATCTTCCAGAGGGCTGCCTGAGGATTTTGCATAGTGAGGGAATTCACTTGAAACCGTTTTCCCTTCTTTCATAGCCCCTGGGGCCTGGTTGCTACGGCAGCCCTGCTGTGTGCCAGGGGTGCTCTGGCAAGGTCAGTTAATGAGCATGGCTGGGCCTGGTTCCCTGTGACACCCAAAGGGTTTGCTAAGTTTCACATTTGGCACTTAGTCTACTTCCTTACATTTGACTTTATCTTTGTAAAAACATCCTATTTTACTTATTCCATCGGTTGGTATTTTTCAGCGTTTGACATCCAGGACTATCCTCCATCTTTAATTTTGGTGTAGTATTGTGTTTTGAATCTAATAGTTGCAGCTAATACAAATTTTCCAAGGGAGTTTTTTTGTTTTGTTTTATCATGTTTTGGGTGCTCAGAATATGAATTGACTTTATTCCACAGTGTTTATAAAATGTGACAGGAATTAATTTGTGGGAGAGAAATATCTCAAGTTTACACCACCGTCGCAAAGCATTTCAGAAAAAATACAGTATGCATTTGCAGGGTTCAGTTGGAAAGACTCCAGATTGTTTCATTGTTGTGATTCTCATCAGCTCATCTTGTCTCACTTTAAATAACAGCAGTGCTTGACTTTATGCAACCTTTAAAGATTGTGTGTAGGCAAGACCCCGATAGAGTGGGCTAATCTGCATGGTAGAAATGAGATGGGTTACGAAACTTTTTCACTTGTTTCATTCTGGTATGTTGACTCAACAAATATCCTCAAGCTAGCCGGGGAAACTTAATTCATGAGGCCTGATTAGTATAGGCTGTGCTGCTTTTAAATTCCTGTTTACTCATCAGTGTGCTCTACAAAGTTTTATGAGAGTATAGAGTTCCCTTTGGGACACATAATTAGTGAAAAGAGAGATTATTTGGTTTTAGTAGAGAGAATTTGAATTGCCTGGGAATTAAGAATGGATTAAACTTCAGTCTATAGGTATTTTAACATGAAAGGGAATCAAGTCATTAATTTTAACATGGTGAATTGGCAGCAGTTATTTTTAGCTGCTTGCACTGTTCAATGACTATCACCCTGTATTAAACATTAATCCATCTCTACATGCAATTGAGGACTAGTAGCAAAGCATTTTGAGTCAAAGCACTGGTAGAACTTTTCAAATTAGCAACTCTTTGTCTTTTAATTACAGTATCTGGCACTCTCTGTTTTTCTTGCTCTTGAATCACAATGCAGCAGACCTGCCAGAGTCACTGCCAGCAGTGCGCTCTGACCTCAGGCTCGTTCAGCACTTACCAGGTTAATTTAGTTTGGGATCAAGTTTCTTCCAGGGACGTTTGGTGATGATCTCTTTCAAGCCCTTGCTTGCAGTTTTCTCACAGTGCCCGTGTGCTGTTGGAGCTCACACAGCTCTGCTGCACACTCCTGGATCATTGACTCAGCAGGCTGCATGGAAGTCCCATGAAGCTATCGGCTTGCAAAGTCAACTTCAGCATTTTCTGTGAAGCTCTAGGTGCCCGGACTGGGCCAGGAATGTTGTGGCCAACCAGCATACAGAGGTAGAAAGGGATTTTATTTTATTTTAAATAAAGCTAGCGTTCACAGAAGCTATGTTTCTAGTTTCTGTGCATGAAACATAGCTATCTTTTTTTCAATCTTTAAACTTTCTCCTTTAGCCTACACATACTGTACATGTCTATAATACATTAGAAAGGATTATCAGATGCTTTGAATGTATGCTTTTCAGTTGCAAAAATATTTTTCTTATATTTACTGGAAGTTAACTCCATGGATGAAAAAGCTTATAGAGTCTACTTGTACAGATGTATGTAATGTATTTAAAAATTTAAGTGTACGTTTTATAAACTGTAAAGTGCTTCTCGGTCAAAAATCCTCCCTTATGTTTATTTGTATGGAGTGCATTTGTGTAGGATTTTAAGTTGATGTTTTTAGTTAACCAAAGCAGTAGGTGTGTTGTGTCTTAAATCAGATTAGTTTAAGGAAAGCCTTAAAAGGGTGTTCAGTCTTTGCCTTAGGCTGTTAATTTTTCCTAAATTTAGTCTGTCGTATTGCCAGAATGTCTGTTTCACTTCATCTTTCAGTCACGTAAAAGATATACGTTTGGTTTCGGTTAATAATCTTAAACCAAATAAAATGGTACATCATGCACAGATGTAAAAAGCTTAAACATTTTTCTTCGAGCTTATGTTGCAAATTTATATGGGACATCTTAGAAAAGGTCACATACCTTAACTGTTTAAACAGTTGGTAACCTGTGGTTGCCTGTTAACAGTTTCTAGACAACAGCATTGCATATCACAGCAAAAATAAGTTAGATTGCTGCAACAAGAGTACGGAATTAAGATTACGGAAGAAGGAGAACACTTAGTTATTGAGTGTGTAAAACCTCTAAGCTGCTTTTAACTGTTGTTCTGGTTCGTATTAAGAAAAAGGACAGTTAACAAAGTGAACCAATTTCCTGGCCCAGAGACAGTCAATTAATCCTTTTACAGCTCTGGGGGCTACAGCTAATCCTTAGTTTGGGACCGAATTGTGACCCCCACTGCTTTCTCTGCCCGGCCCCGCAGCTCTGGAATCGGAAACAACTGGACTGAACAATGATGAAAAAAAGAAAAAAATAGTTCCGCTAGTCAAGATGTCACTGCTTAATATAGTCGTCTGTCTGCTGTGTTTTGTTGCTGTATTTATATATAGTCTGTCGGCTGTCCAAACTGTAACACAAGTAGGTGAAGTGTGATGTCATGCTTGTGTAAAGCTTTTATTTCTCCCTCCCAATGCATATCTTCACAAATATCTCACTAAACCGTTTGTGCTGTGCTGGCGGATATAAGATTTCCTCAGGTCGTAGACTGAGACAAGCCCTGGGCTGTAAAGACACCCAGGCACAAATCCCAGGTGCAGAGTCGCTGCTGCTGCTATTATTAATAATTCACACACAGCATGTTTTTCAGTAATCACTCATGTAGGGGATGGTCTGTGCAGCTTTTCAAAGCCAATTTCAAACAATGAAACTAGATATGAGGCCCAAACTACGGAGTCTGAAAGCATTAATTCATACCAGTTTTTTAAAGCAGGATGGCTTTAAAAAAAGACCTGGAAGGTAAAGGATTGTGTTCATTTGTGAATAGTGCACTGTGAAGATTTTGATCTGTTTAGGCAGTGTGTCTACAGTTTCAAAATGTGTTTCTCCTCTCTCTGTCAGTTGAAAAGCAATCATTAGGTTTTGTTTTTAAGGGAACCTGAAGGTCTTTGAGTTTGAGCGGCAGTATACATTAACAGCAGGCAGTGTCTGTTTTATATTGTTGCATTTTTAATACAGAATTAAAAGTTCTGAAAGGCTGGAAAATCAGGGAGATCGCACAAGTCAAGCATTAGAGTGACTAAATAGGATCTGGTAGGAGAGGCGGGGTGGTCTGTCTGAAGTCCATGCAAAACCACAGAAAATAACTAGGCTTTTCATCTAGATCGAAAGCTGTCCTGACGTACCCTTAACCCTCACCACCACCTTGGTTAAATTCATTGCAATGAAAAGTTGAATTGTTAAAACAGATTTGTGGCGTGTTGTTGTGACAGAACTAAAGCTTGGGCTGGAAACAAGGCAGCTTTGCACAAAGGGAGACAATGAAATTGTTCGGTGGTGCCCTTTTTTTCTCAGCAAGATGACTGAAATTGGCAGACAAGACATACATCTTTGTCAAGGCACTGTTTCGGCTCCCTGTTTCTCTCCCCTTGTTCCTCTTGGCCTCATTTGGCATAACAGCTGAGCCCCTTTGTTATTAGAGTAGCACGTGGTCCTGGGGGAGCTTGGCTCTCACTGTCACCTGATCAGGCGTTTGATGCATCATATAATCTCAGCGCCAAGGGAGCGGTTTTTGAATATGTACAAAATAATCCAGTGGGGAAGGTTGCCAACGTCTTCCCCCTGCTTTTGCAAAACCATAGAACCTTAAGGGCTCTTATCCCAGTGGAAGGACACAAACAAGCCCTTCATTAGCTCTTTAACAAATTTGCCTTGACTTTCACCCTTGCAAATCGTGAATCGATTATAGCAGTGTAAAAGAAGAAGGTTTAGGCCCATATTCCAATTTAATTTAGCTAGAAAGAAAATCTCTTGAGGGTTTCATACCAGGAAGTATCATTAGTGATCATTCCTGATATGAAACCTAGCAGATATTAGTTGAAATAAAAGTGATTTCAGAAAACCCAAGTTCCTTTGTTCACGTATTTTGTGCATTGGTCTTATTTTAAAAATAATATAACTAATGCTTTATTAATTTTATAAACCTGATTCGATATTACCTCACATTGTTAAGAAAGTTCTAAAATGAATCAATTAAGTATGTAGCAGAACATATTATCTTATGCACCTATGTAAAAGGAGACATGGAATCATCATAGATGTCAAAAGTTGTTTTTCTCTTAATGCACTAGAGCTCTTATCTTTCCTTTTACTTATAAAGGAATGTCCTGATGATTGCATTGGGTTTATATTCATTATTAATAATCATTCCTTGCATTTGTAAGGATTTTGATCCCATAGATCCCAGAGCATTTTACAAAAAGATGCGGACCTACTTCATCCATTGCTGAAGGGAAGAACCCGCTAGTGTGTTCTGTGCCAGTTGCCCCACTACACAGCAGAGAAGTGAGAAATTAAATCACCAGTTGAATTATAGTGGAAATTTTGGTAGCCCAGACTCTAGGATCAACATCCTTGCTCTTATAAATGGGACTGTGGGATCCTTAATACCCACAAGTAGTCAAGACCTTATTTAAGGCAGTGTCCTGACTCACCATTCGAGCACACTGGTGTGAAAATTGTGGTCCAGAGGGTGGAGTGCCCGCTACTTCTCCACTGGCACCCCCTGCAGGACAAATTTTACATCTCCCGTCCCAGCCTCGACCAGGCCACGCCCAGCCCTCACCCGCATCTCGAGCTGAGCAGGTCCTCTGCTTGGCAGAGGAAGCAGCAGTTTTATTCTAAACTCTTTTTCTCCGTGCTGGCAATGCATGTGCGGGGGATCAAGGTTGCTGCGCGGATGGAAAGAATGAAGGGAGACACCTTGGGGTTTCATTAGCAGATTGTCTTGACAGTGCTGCTCCTCCTGTTAGGCATTGATAACTGGGAGGTATGACAGCATTTGGACGTGTGTGGATAACCTGGTAATCATTACACCCTCCCGCGTGTCCTTGAAATCTTCACCGTGCTAACTAAGTGAAAGATGGCGAGATTTACAGAGCCTTCTGTAATCTCAGTGGCTGCATTTTTTTTAGGCTTAATAATGCTTTGATTTTGTTTTGGGGCTATTGCACTTTTAAAAGTAGATGGCGGGGGGGCCTCCCATTGTTGTTGCATTTTGACCATGGTTGAGTTGTTTACTTTCTTTTCTCACAGCTGTTAAACATAACAGGGTTTTAATGTTTCTTTATTGCTTTGCATCTGTTAGCCTTTGTTTCGTTTACATTTGAAGCTCATTTGCAAATTGATTGTTGTGTGGTTGATTCAAATGAAGATGCTGAAGGTAATTAAAATTCTTTTGGTTCATAACTGAACGTTTTGGCATGGAATAAGCTTACTCCCAGAATGCTGAAGGCAGCATTTTTCTTTTGTCAGATACTGTATGTGGTATCACCTTCACTAAATTACAGCTTCAGATGCACAGACTGGTCGTCTGTGATGTGTTCAGTGGTTTAAGAAATCGTGCACTAGGCAATCAGACTACACCCTGAAGGAAAAGGTTCATTAATTAAAAACCACTTGAAAACGACAGACATGCATAGGAGTACTGGCATGTAGGGAATGTAATTCATAATAAACTTATATTATGAAATGAATACACCCTGATAGACCTATGTAGGCTTCCAGAATAAACAACAGTGATACAGTGTATTGTTTTAATGAGCAGAGATAAGAAAAGAGCAATCACAGAGCATCAAAAAGCGCAGCTTAAGTCAGACTTTCACCTCTGCCCCATTTTTCTCGCAATCTTTCTTCCAGCTGGGATGACAGCAGCTCAGTCAGCAGTGGAATCAGCGACACCATAGACAACCTCAGCACAGATGATATCAACACAAGCTCGTCTATCAGCTCGTATGCCAACACACCCGCTGCTTCCCGAAAGACCATAGACGGACAGGTGAGGCTTCTCTCAAATCTGCACAATGACTTCTTACAAAGCAGGGCAGGGTGCCCTGCAAATTTTAATACAGAGCTTCCTCTCTCGTCCTTGTTATGTTTTTTCTGGCAGTCATTAGAAATCCTGGCACCCCCAGAGATAGGGAAGGTTTGATCTCAGCTAAGTTAGTCATCCTTCCTATCGCATTTATTTAATACTTAAACTATGATGTGTTTTTGTATTTGAAGTCACCGAAACTCACCGACATCAGTGTTTTTCTCTGTGACGATAAGCGTTACGAAATAGCCAGATAATTTGAAGAAGTTGTTTCCGTTTTATTTTATTCCTCTTAATTATATACATCTAAGATAAGGATGATCTTTATTTCTGATGTCATGCATTTGTATTCTGTATGTTGAAAGGCCAAGGCTGTTTATTCCTGGCAACAGTGCCACCTGCTGGACCAAATGCTGCTAACAGTTTTTATTAGGTTAATAATAAGTGCTATTCTTTGATGGAGTTTGCTTTTGATTTTGAGTAATGCCTTTGAACAAAATATCAAAGTAGGATGTCAGGGATTAAGTTTTTATGATATCCTAACCAGGGTGGTGTTTTAATGCACGACATTGCACTTTCTTTCATGAGATCTTGGCAAGATGCAAGTTTGCCACATGGAGACCAAATGTAGCTGTGGCACGGTGTTAAAATTAAGTTCACGTCACGTAATATAGCCTGGTAGTAGATGCTGAGTTAAGATTGAAGGATTCAGGGAGACCTCATCACATAGTGTCCTAACTGTGCGCACCAATGGCAGTGTCGCACACAACTTTAACCATTCTGCAACCTCTTTTCTCCCCATTTTGAAGCTTGAAAAGCTTGAAAAGGAGCTGTCGGTCTCCTGTGAGGGAGGACATGCAGATGTGCCTTCAGATTTCATGGTTCTGTGCAAATGTGAGGTGTTCGGTAACACAATCTGGGTGTAAAATGGAAAACAAAACATTACAGTTGATTTTATTTGTTCAAACCAATAGGGATCTGACCGACTGCAGTTGTTTATATCTAATTTACTCCATTGCCAGAAAAGGCTTAAAAGGAATACGAATGAATTAAACTGGGCACTGAGACATTCCGCTGAAGCCAAGAAGTTTTTCACTAAATTGTTTTCTCCTGTGAAACAATTTTACCTTTTATAGACATTTTAATTCCACAAATATCTAATGCAGATAAGAATGTTTTGGTGTGCTTTACTGGTTAAAAGAAAGACATTCATCAGTCAAGGGTATTTGCAGGAGCAGTTTAACAGCAAACTGTTGCTGATAAGGCTGATGTTAACTAGAGATGATTAGACTTGTTTGTAGATATAGACATTTTCTTGATGGACAAAGCAAAGGTTGATGTTTCAGGTCATTTTAGGTGCCTTTGCATTACTACTGTTTACTTTCAATGATTGTAAAAGCACATGATATTTTTAGCATTTTTTTGTTTAATAACCAAATTCATAGGCATGAATGTGCCTTTCATAGTTACTCTTTTCCCTTCCAGTTTTAATCTTTTATTGTATTTAAGAAAAAAATGAAAATTGCAGGCTACTGTTTGCTCAAGTTTTTCAGAAAGCAAGTACTCTACAAGCTCTCTAGCATAACCTTCTTAAGAACAGGAGGAACCAGTGTTTGTATTATGGTTCAAGGACATACCTCAGGATAAAAAAAAGGTGTTGTCTGTATCGCCTATTTTAATTTCTGTTGCAGTTTTAAAAGACACTGGTGTAAAAAGCAAGGTGGTGCAGGTAGATTTAAAATGTTTTTCATAAATCTTCCGTCGGAGTTAATTTCTGGTGGATGTCGAATGCAGGTTGTCCATAGTGTATTTGTGACTCTCTAACATGATCTACTGCACTGACCATTACTCCAGCTGCCAAAAACACTATAAAGTGACAGGACAGGGGAATTATTTAGGCTTCACTGGCAAGGATTAAGTACCTCAGATTAAAGTAAGGTGGAGGCAAAAAAATAGAAAAACAAGCACTGTGGAGTCTTCATGGCTAATGCATATTTAAAAACCATGTGAGCGCTTCAGGATAGTTAACATGGGCAGTTTCCAGTAAGGTGTCAGTGCAACTGGGAGAGTCACGCTACAACAGGAGGCATTTGCATCCAACATTTACCTAAGCAAATTTGCATGACATCTCCTGCAACTTTCGGGACATCTTTGTTGTGTTCAAGAGAACAGCACAAAGGTCAGCAAGATCTTTGTGACCTTCTTTAAGTGGATTAATCATGACCAGGGAGTGGAGTTTTAATGATGGCCCGAGTCTTTTCTAAGGGTCTAGAAACCTCCATTCACCAGATGAGCAGATATTCTCGACATGTTTTCTCAGTTTTCTGTCTAGCAGTTTTAATGAACTCTGTGCAGTGTGGTGACCTGGTCCTAGCGGTAAAGTACTTTCAGTTATCACTTTGTTTTGAATTAAACAAATAAAATATTAAGCAGATATATAAAATGTATTCTCCGGTGTACAATCCAGTTGTCTTTAGCTTTTCTATAGCATTTAAAGGCTTTTGTTTTTGTGTATTGTATTTTGATGGCAGTGAAGGTTTTGCAGACCAGTGATTGCCTGCCTACCCACAACAGCCCGTGAATATTTCTTCTCCTTGTCCTCCTGATCCTGGCCCTGGAGACCCAGACACCTGCTTGTTTTCTTTGCAGCTGACCATTATTTAAATGATTCCTTAATGGCGTCAACACATTGTTTGGTTAGAACCTTTACAATATTTTGTTTTCTATACACAGGTTGGCAATTTAATGTTATTTAAGAAATACACTTCTTAAAAGGCAACGTCCTACATGTTAAGAAAACTGAAAACAGTTAATTTAATTTAAACCTATAATTGGGTCTAATAAGGATTCAATTATTTAAATAAGTTCTCAAGTGAAACAAAAGCTAGCAGGTGTGTGGGTTCCCAAGACCAGGACTAGGAAGCACTATCCTAGTCTAGACTAGCTGTTATGTGGTACAAGGGACCAAAATGTGGAGCTTGATATGAAGTACCATGAGCACCTGCATTGTGAAGGTTAACTCCATGTGAAGAAAGGTATATTCAGCATTCTCCCTGCCGGTTCCTCAGCCTCAGACAGACGCAGAGAAGCACTGTGCTGTGGAAAGGAACTCCATGTGGTCCGGAGATGAAGTAAAGAAGTCTGATGGAGGCTCTGACAGCGGAGTCAAGATGGACTCGGGATCCAAGTGGAGACGAAACCCTTCGGATGTGTCCGACGAGTCGGATAAAAGCAACTCGGGCAGGAAAACCACCATCATCTCCCAGACCGGCTCCTGGCGAAGAGGCATGACTGCCCAGGTTGGCATCACAGCGCCCAGGACCAAAACAGCCCCAGCAAGCTCCAGCACACTGAAAACACATGGAACAGGTAAGTGGAAATCCCCCTCTTTTAAACCGGGTACCATCTGTTTACATTCTTTCTAAAATATGACACTGTACCCTACGGTGGATTCTTTTTACTAGGTAAAACGGACGACGCTAAGGTGTCTGAGAAAGGCAGGCTGTCCCCCAAATCGGCGACCATCCAGCGATCCCCCTCTGACGCGGGGCGCAGCAGTGGTGACGAAGCCAAGAAGCCTCCTTCCAGCACTTGCAGGACCCCCACCAACACTTTCGGCTTCAAGAAACAGTCTGGGGGGATGACCATAATAACCGCCAGCGGCGCGACCATCACCAGCGGCTCGGCCACGCTGGGAAAGATCCCCAAATCCTCCGGGCTCATCGGGAGATCTGGTGGTCGGAAAACCAGCGTGGATGGTTCCCAAAACCAGGACGACGCTTACCTTCCCATCAGCACGCGGACGAACCTGCAGTACCGCAGCCTTCCCCGGCCCAGCAAGTCCAGCGGCGGGGGCCGGAACGGGGGTGGAAACCGCTCCAGCACCAGCAGCATCGACTCCAACCTCAGCAGCAAGTCGGCGGGGGGGCTGCCCGTCCCCAAAATCCGAGAGCCTTCCAAAGTGTCTGCGGGAATCTCCCTGCCCGCGGGAGCCAACCAGACGGACCGGGAGAAGGGCGTGTCGTCCGACGCGGAGAGCGTGGCCTCCTGCAGCTCCGTCAAAGCCAGCCCGACCTCCCAGTCCGGAACCAGCAGCTCACAAGGCAGTCGCCAGCAGGGATCCAAGTACGCAGATGTGTCGTCCCCAACGTTGCGTAGGTAAGAATCAGCTGCTGCACAGAGTGCAGTTGTGAGATAATTACAGGGGGTTAGATCAAGCAAGGAAGTAATAATTCACTCACCTTAACATCTAGTTTCACCTTTCTTAAACGAACACAGAGTGCTGTAACCTTCAATCACATTAAGCTTTCAGCAAGCACCGAACAGAAGCACTGTTTATGTAGATGAGGCTGCAGGCAGGTCTGAATGTCTGATCTCAGGGCAGATACTTTTACTCTGTGGGGAAGGACTGCCTGGAGCTTGTCAGCTCATAAAACAAGGTTTAGGTGTTTCTGCCAGTTAAATTCTTTGTACAGCCATAATGTGATTTTGTGGGCACCCCTCACACAAAGCAGAAAACTCTCAGAAGAGATTAGCTCTTACCTTACTAGTGTTTCATTGTTGCGATGTACTGTATGTGAAGAAGGAATAACATCTTACATTAATTTTGCTAAAAAAATACAATGGTTTCTTTCAAACTTTACTGTTGCGCTTGTATGGCATCACTTACGTTTTTTATTTTTACATGCCAAAATATTTTTCTCTACTAGCAATTGATCTTTAAAATAGCAAACGTATGTAGTCATCGCATTGTTTAAATTTGAGATAAAAGATTATTTTTTCTATTTGTGGTAACTGAGCAGTTCAAAATGCACAGAATTGATCCAGCAAGGTCAAATATGATACTTTAGACTTTCTTTACTCAAGTAGGTAATAATACTAAATAACCAATGCTGTTTAATCTCTTCTTATTACTTATCTCTGAGAGCTTGTTTGACACTACAAACTAATGAACATTTTAAACCACATGAACAGTGGGAGTGGGAGAAACGAGAGTGGTGCACATGAAAATACAGTATATCCCCCTTTCATGACAGTGTGTGTTATGAATTTGTAGAGAAAAATGTAGTTTGCTGTTTAGTGTTTGCAAGGATTTTGTTCTTTAAAATTTAAATCCACAGGGACACTGTATAACTGTGAACATCATTACACTGAAAACATGATAACGGCTACATTTCTGCCAGTTATTTCCCTCGGTTTTTGCCTTACCATGCAGTGAATGCTATGGGCTATAAAGAAAAGAAAAGCCAGTATAGTAATTTCTCTTTCCGAAAAGCCAAAACAGAGATCAGGCTGGCACCCTGATTGGTTTTTTTTTCCCCATTGTTTTAATGCAGACTCTTTGGAGGCAAGCCAGGTAAACAGGCCCCAGTCACAACAGTGGAAAACATGAAGAACTCGACTGTTATCTCCAACCCCCACGCCACCATGAGCCAGCAGGGCAACCTTGACTCTCCCTCAGGCAGTACTGTGCTGAGCAGTGGGGGCAGCAGCCCACTGTACAACAAGACCACCGACCTGGCTCACTCCTCCTTGGCGTCTAGCCCTGGTTCTGCCCACTCGGCCCCTTCCAACAGCCTCACATGGGGCACCAACCTCAGTAGCTCCTCCACAGTCAGCAAGGAAGGCCTGGGATACCAGTCCGTGAGCAGCCTGCACACCAGCTGCGAGTCGATCGACATCTCCCTGGGTAGTGCGGGTGCCAGTCACCACAACTCCAACAGTGGACTGGTCCCGTCAGGCAAAGACGACTCCCTGTCAGCGTTCGTCAGGACCAATAGCATCAAGACAGCCATGTCTGAGAGGTAAGAGAAGGATGGTGCTGCTCTCAGAATATGCATTTAGAATGATTAAATGAGGCACAAAAATGATCTTTTTCTTCCATTCTTTTGAGGTTACGTTTAGGGGGTGTTAAAAGGAATAGATGTCAGGGGATATCAAGTGTTAAGTGTAGACTTATTCACTATCTTTATGAAGGATTGATACTGTACAAATGTTTCTGACTAAGCAGCAGAGATAAACTTTCAGATCTGATCTGATGAGATAATGGGACATTCAGACAGCGGCATTGTAACTCGCTTCACTTGACAGTTTAAATTTTCTTGTAAGTAATTTTTAAGCGCAGTCAAGATAGTCTCTCTGCATTTCCTAAAAGCACAAGCAGTTTTTCTGAAACCTGAAAAATTATCGAAATGCCACCAAGATTTGGTGATGGTAAATTTTCCAACTTGTTGAATATTTTTCTCCTTTTCCCCACTGCTGACTAATTCTCTTTCTGTTCTGTTTACCCCTTCCTCAGTCCTCTATCTTCCCCATCTGCTAGTCCAAAATTCAGCAGAAATACTTTACCTCGGAAACAGGACAGGTAAACGTGTCTGTCTTGATCAGTGAATTATGCTGAGCTTCGCAAAACTGTGACTAAACTCATTATTGTGCACGATTTGACCTTCTGCTGCACTCCTTTCCTCGGCCACTCTGAGGTGTTGCTGCACCCTGCAGTGTAAACTCACAATTTTGTGCGGCACCACCTTGTGGTTACAAATATTACTAAAATCTGGTATGGCCCGTAATTTAGAGTATATTAGCCTTAACAGTAATGGCTTTTGTAACAAAAATAACTGCACTGCTAAATCTAACATTAAATCATTATACCATCTTAAACTTTCACAATGTAGCTTGCTCGCATTCTGTAAATGGTTAGACAGCAGTTTAAGATCATTTTAGAATTTGAAGGGCACAATTAAACTAAAAAGGAGGATTTTATTTTTTGAGATTAGAAATAATGCGTAATTCGTAAAGAGCAATCACACAGAGGCTCTTAAAGAAAAAACTAAAGTTTGACTACTATTTTTTTAAAGTGCTTTAAGTGTGAGGTATCTTTTCTTAGCTTCACTGGTATTGTTGTTCCAAAACGTAGGAAATGTCTGTCCTCACCTGCAGACATTGTGCAAGCAGGTTACATTGTTCTATGTGCTTTAGTGATATATGAATGTGCTAAAGGTGCCTGCAAAGTGAACCTAACAGGACTAGTACCTTTTGTTGGTACAATACTCTCCCCCATGTTTGTACAGTATGATAGCGATCACAGGTAACACCTGGCTCAGCAAATTCCACTCCCCCCAAAAAAGAACAATAGTTAAATTAATCTTATTGTTTTCCTGTAAACCAGATTAGTTTGGGTACACTAGCACACCAGTTTTCTTCAGTTTCTCACGGCATGCTAGGTTCTGTCTTGGCCGAGTGTCATCATGTCATCAGCCTTTCATTTGTGTTTGAAATTTCCCTTGATAGCACCAGATGGTTCTTTCCAGCAACACTGTGAACTCGCATTGCAGTGCTGTCATCGTCTTTAATAGAAATGGAGCTTTCCACATAGAGTACAAAAATAAGGCATATGGCTTGGTTTTGAGCGATCTGACAAGCAACAACAATTCTTGTGTAGCTTCAAAGTTGAGAGTTCATCACCAAGGCAGGTGATATCACGGTTGAGTTAAGTGATAATACTATAATACAGTGGAATAAGCAACTCTGAGATATTGTTTGGTGTTTTTCCAAATAATGTTAAACCAATTTTTGGCAAACATGTAATTCCAGTTAATTGTTTAAATATATAGCCATAACTATCCACTTATTTCTTCATAATCTAAAAAAAAATAGTGAAATCCATTTAGCCTGTTTTGTATGCAGTCCGTTCCTTCAGTGTTGACATTGCTGTGTATTTATGGCAGTTAAGAAAGAACAGACATTTCTGAGGGCTTAATTTTGTTGCCCCACCCTTTGTTACCCTCCTCCTTTGTCCTTCCATCTCTCTCTGTCCCTCTCTGAAGTTTCTCTCTAAATCTCCTGCAGTGACCCACACCTTGATAGAAACACCTTGCCTAAGAAGGGACTCAGGTATTGGTGCTTCCTGCTGTACTGTAGCGCCAATGCTGTGCTCTTGTTTCTGTTTTTGTGGCTATTGGTGGCAGTTTCTGCTTTGCACACTGTGTGAGCAATTCTGTTTTGCATATTATTCTTTTTGGGTTTGAATTTGTGTAACACCTCAAAGTGGGCACATGCATGACGTGTCACCTGTGTTTGTAATTTCATTGTCACATGCGCAATGCATGTCTGGCACAGCACCATGTTTCTGTAGGTTGCCTCTTTTTTATTTTGCAGCCTTTTGATGTAAAAAAAAGCTTTTTTTAAAAAGATGTTTAATGGCACATTGAACATTGAAATGCATTGTAAGAACTTCCAGCAAGTTTTCATACATATTTTTATCATTTACACAGTTTCCTTTACTGTGCTTTCTGGATCTGCTCTTGGAGCAGCCTCCCTCGGCTTTCAGTTTTGAAGGAGAAGGTTTAAAATGGTGTTGAAATTCAACTAGCTAGGATAAACATCGAGGCCAAGAGACAAGAGGACAGATCCCAGTTGTAGTCAATGAAAATGCCAGTATTTTGTAATGGTGTACAACATGTTTGTAAACATAGCTTTTCCACAGCAAAATGTTGACAAGTGTTCATCATGATGATCCATGAATAGAAAATTACATACTGTCAAATGTATGGAAGCATTTATATAAAATCACATTTCAGATACTTCAGCATAAATGAGGTTTCATAATTTGATTTCCTACAGAGTAGATTTCAGATGTTAATCTGCTTAATTTTCCTATTTTCATTTATTTCATTTTAAAGTGATAATATGGCATTCGTGGTTGTTGTGCAGTTCTGTTATATTTTCCTTGTTTATCCTGATTATATCAGCAGAGATGTTTTGCGAGCTTATGTTTCACTTTGTTTGTCTGCTTCCTCACAGCATAGCTGCTCACTGCTTTTTTGCTCTGTATCACAGCACGTTTTACTGATCACTTGGTTAACACCACTGCTGAGCAATTTGTGCACATTTACTCAACAACTTGTAACTCCGGTTGAACAAAACTTCTGCATCCAGTCATCTGAAACTGTGTCATCTTGTCACTTTTTTAATACTAGGGATTATTAATTCATTGTAGAACTTTAATCACATTTCTGCTCCAAATCGAGATTTTAATTGTGATATTTGTGGATGTGTTCCCAATTGCTTTGCTTTTGAATTGTTGGGGAAGGAACTTAGAAGTCACATCATTAGCGTAAAGAAACAAGGGCTGAAGGTATGAAAAAGACTGTAGAAGCGACATCTTTTACTACTTGAATATTTTACAAATACTTTCGGGGATTACAGGATTTTTGATTATGTGGTTATGTCTTGATGTTAGTGTATGTATTCTCCTGATATGGCCTGTGGAACATGAAGGAGTGGAGTAGTAGGCGTGCACTGCACTTCACTGTATACTATAGACACCTTTGTCCCAATCTGTTCTGTGCTGCCTTAACCAAGGAAAAAAATAATAGAAATTGTCTGAGCCTGATACGAGTACCCCAAAACCTGGCGTTCCTCTGGCCACAGTTTCCCAGCTTTCCTAGTGGGAGGGTTGCAGTTTGACTGTGTGTGTGTCTTGCCAGGTATGCTCCTTCGGCCCAGCTGCGCAGTCAAGAGGAGGCCAGGGAGTGGCTGCGCTCCCACTCCGCTGGGGGCCTGCAGGACAGCACCAGCAACTCCCCCTTCTCCCCTGGCTCCAGCCTCACCTCCCCGTCGGGGACCAGGTTCAACTTCTCCCAGCTGGGTAAGGCTCACCCCTGTGCCGGTGGAATCTAACCTGGCCCCAGCCTGGAGGCACTGCTGCGTAGGACTTTTGGGAAATACCTGCGAGGCAGGGAAAGAGATTGTGTGGAAGTGTCTTATGCAGTTCTAATGCATATGCAGCGGTCACTTCTAATCTCCCATTCATGGCAATAACAGAGGGTGAGCAGAGTAGTGCTCAACACTACAAAATGTCCTGCAAAACTGCTTGGATTCAGAGCACCCCATGGGGGAAGCACTTTGTATGTGTCGTCTTTGGTGTGCTCCCCAATTTCTTGGTCACAAATTAAAACTCATCTCACCTCATGGCTCTCTCAGGACTAGCACATGAGCTCATGAGAAAACCCACCAGTGAAATGGGACCCATCTCGCTTGTCTGGTTGCTGTTAGGTAACTGATTCAGTTAAGAATCTCTGGGGGATTCCCAGATGTCTGCTTCAGGAACAGGGCAGGCTTGTCTTGTTTCAGTCCCCACCCCCTCTCCCAACATGCACTCAAAGTTTTTCTCTCTTGTGTGATTTTAAAAGCATTATTGTGTGACGGAACAGGGTGTCTGCCATCAAAATATGTCAGATTCTTTTGACAATTAAACTTGAGTTTCGGAACTTTAGGTCCATATTTGGTTTCCAAATGGGCAATCACTGCTTTTTGATTGCTTCATGTACATTGCTTTGCCTTACGTTTTTTGTTTTCATATTGTACAGTGATTTTATAGGATCACACGTCTTTACAAATGAATGTTCAGGTCATCTGCTGTGCTTTCCTGCAAGTGGATTCTTCATTAATTTTGCGATTTCATTATTTTAGATCACACGTATATGTTGCGTTTAAGTTGGTCTTCTGAAGTACCAGGTGCTCTAACCCAGATGCGTGTGTTTTCACAGCTAGTCCCACCACTGCTGCTCAGATCAACCTTGCAAACTCCTCCATGCTCCGCACCAACAGCCTGTCCAATCAGGACGGTTCTTATGACCCGTACAGCGATTCACGCTTCCGGAACAGCTCAATGTCTCTGGATGAGAAAACCAGAACCATGAGCCGGTCAGGATCCTTCCGGGATGGTTTTGAAGAAGGTAAGATCATTTGCTGTAAAGTAGTCCTTGGCAATACGAGACCGACAATTTAGGAAAGCGTACATTGAGTAGTGGAATTCCCTGCTCATTAATGACAAAACAGTCTGGGATGTGAAATGAGTTCAGCTATGGGAAGATCCACAAGAAAAGACAAAACTGGAAAAGTAGTATACCGGTAAAAAAAAAAATAATGATAACTGACAGGCCTTGAAATCTGGTTTGCAGTTTGGTGTTAAACAGATCAAGTTTCACGGCTGATTTTCTTGAAGTAATAGTTTATATCGTTTTGAAATGAAGGTGTTGTTTGCTACATGTTCTAGCTGGAGTCTGTAGTCTTTGTGTAGTCATGTGCAGTCTTGCAGGCAGAAGATAATATTTTTAAATACCTCAGTAGTGTTTTCAGTGCCAATTCCCTTCTTTATCCCCTGAAACCATTTAAAAACACTGAACCTTGTTTGTTATTGATAAACGTCAAATGGAAAAGAAGTTAATTTATCGGGCGTGTATTGATATATTACTGAAAATACTGTGCGTTCACGTTGTCCACTTCTTACTTTAGGGAGAATTGATATAGTATGAGTATAAGCTCCTTTTGTGTGTTGTGACTCATTGTGTGACTCATACAAGGTAGCTGGCCTGTAAAGCAAATTTTCCAAATTAGAAATGGAAGCGTATGAATTAAGTTCTGATCAATTTTCTTTTTCCCTGAAAGTGTAGGTTGCACATTATCCCTTAAACTGTTCGCTTAAGGAGAAACAGATCTATTTCAGTTTTCGGCAATTTTCTAAAAAGGTGATGGGTTTTGAATTGGATATCAGAGAAGTGTCCTCTCTGTTAGGATTAATTTCTCAATATTAATTACTGATGCAGATTGTTTCAAATTTGTGTACACCATACCTATACAGAGTTCTTCTCACTTGTTGATAAGTCATTATTCTGGCAGATACTAGTTTTGACAAGTGGAGAAAAGGCACATGTAAAATATGTCAAAAGTCGCTAATATTGCAGAGTTAATTAACAACAAAGTTTTTCTTAAGTGTTTTCTTCCATTTAGCTCAAGACTGAACACTACTTTATTCTGAAAGACTCAGCGCTGGCATTTATTCAGCAGGTGTTTTCTGTTATCTGAGGAAAACACAAGCTATACGAATCACTCAAAGGCTGATGAGTAGAATTCATTGTTCTGTACTATTCAGCTTCGCTAGGCGATCTTTTTTCTTTTGGATTCTATTCTGACCTTCACCTCAGAAGCCTTGATATTGTCTTGTGCTCATGAGATGTGATGCCACAGCACAAATGAATGCTGCCCATTGTGCCAAAGATCTCTGTCTCTCAGAGTACAGATTACTGACTTGACTAATTCAGTGACAGGGACACCTAAACGTCCGGTGCCTTTAGGGCAAATTGCATATATTTATAGAAGAAGACAGAATATGTAGTCTGCCAGAAAAGATCTCTGCTTTGTTGCATAGCTGAAATAACATTGTTTGACCTTTTGTATCTTGCTTTTCATTAAAACTGAGAAGTTAGGTTTTTCTTGAGATGGAAGTACAATGACTACTGTTATCCCATCTGATGTTATCCCATCAGCGATACCTGACCTGTAGCCCATTAACCATTGGCACTCACAAGCGACAAGTGAAGGAGAAAGAATGCTTATTTGCAGTTTTAAAATGCTGAGTTCCATAGGGTAATTGCTGCTTTCGTAATAGGATTTGTGGTGGTAGGAGGAACTTGTAACCAAGACAAACAAGTCACACCACCTCTAGGGTGTACTAGTACAAGATAATTGCTCCATGTGTTTGTGTTTGTCAAATTTGGATCTGCTTCTTCTGTTTCTTGGCAACTGTATTATACCATAAAATGACACTTAGAAAATGCAAATGATTCTCTAAATATGCTTAGATGCATTAAAAAAACCCCGAATATTATATTATTATATTACAGAATATTATATTCAGTGATGTGATGAGTGATGAATAATAATTATAATATTGGACTTTTATCTCATGTTGCTTTCAAATAAACACTTTACATTAAATCTGAGAAAAAATGCTGGCATTTTCTACAACTACCCAATAAGCATGTGGCCTTTTTTGTATTAACATCATTTTTATCCTGCATTGCAATTCTTAAAACTGTGTTCTTTCTTCCCCCAGTTCATGGCTCTTCACTGTCTCTTGTCTCCAGTACCTCCTCTATCTACTCTACAGTAAGTGTCAGTGAAGTGAGCCTCTTGAGGCTGAGAGTTAACTTGGTTTGTGCAGCATCCTTAATGAATCTGCTGTGTGTAAGGTTAAGACACCAATTTGACCCATGTGGCACGTTTACATTGCCATTTTTGATCCAGATGAAATGTTCTGGAACATTTGATACTGATTGGCATTATGGTATTCACATACTACTCTTCTCTTGCAAGATCAACTCCAAGTCGCCCTGAGAGCTTCACACGCATAGTAAAACATTGGAATCCCGTGTCTTAAATTCGTTCACTTGAACATATTAACTACTGCTTACTAGAATGAATACATGTTCAGTTAACTTTATACTGTACGTGGGTCACTGACAAATTAATATTTAATAAAATTAATAACTTTATTTTAACTTAGTCTGTTCCTGTATAGAAGTTGATACTTGTGTTTTCATGAATAATGTATGGCTGTAGGTACTGAAGGTGACGGTGTGTAAATAGCCCACTGAGTTTTCTCCTAGCACAGACATTATGGAATGAGCAGTTTGCTGCTCTTGGCTAGGAACTCTTCCACAGGCAGTGGACGAGAGAATTATTATACAGGTGATTTGGAACAGGGGGAGTATAATCTGATCTTTAGTTAAGCTGGCTGTGTTGTACATGCCTCACTTCTTTTAAGACAAAAACAGCACTAGACCTGTAGCAACATGAGGCAAAGCAAACAAAGGCAAACATTTCTAGTAGCTAGAGCGTGTTCCTCCGTTTTCAGTTTTTTTCAAGTCTGTTTTCTCTGCAGATTTCCTTTTGATTCCATTAACTAACAGTGCTACTGCCCCCGAAATGGGGGAATGATTGTTGATAGCGAAAGCCACTATCAAACGAATTTGCATTCGTGCGGTAGAAAGTTTTCACCATTGCACGCACGGAAACGTGTGGTGCCAGCGGCTCAGTGAAACAGGAACACATGGAGCTCTTCTCCTGAAGTCCCTCCCATGTAAACCTGAGACGATGACTCGAATAGCTGTGGGGCCGGCAGCGCGTTCGCTGGCGGTGTATTAAGGGCGAGCACTTCTGTGTTTTCACAATGCCAGTGTTGGTCAGGTGTGGCAGAACCTGACCCTGTGAGGCAAATAGCTGTGATGCCTTTTAAAGCAAGACAGGGAGAATGAAATCACAGCCAGGCTCACAATGATGGCAACCATATCCTTCACAGGGACTTTGAAGCCCTTTGATCACACGGTAGGGAGACTTCTGCTTTGCAATCTAGAATTTGCAACTCACGAAATACCTGAGCTACGCAGTAAGGTGGTTCATTGCTTTTACATTGTTTAGGCTGTTTGATTTCTTGTACTGTATGTTTTTCTGCATGCCAAGGTTTTCTTAATTAGAAATAGTCACTCTCAGGGAATCCTTGACTATCATCATCCTTTTTTATGGGGGTGGGTTACATTTATCCTTAATAGGCAGGATCAGTGATGTTAATTTTTTTTTTAAATGTTAAATGTTATTATGTACTATGGGTACCTGTTTTCAGTATGTAAACGCAAATAGAAATCAGTGTAAACAGTTTTATTTTCAATTTTCCAATTTCAATTTATTTTCAATTGCAATACAGTATGTACCCAGTTCTTTCATTTTAACCCTGTTTAAAAAGTGTTGACATAAAACGAGTTAGTCATTATAAAAAGACTTCATAAGCAATGTTCCCACCAAGGAAAACAGGTAATGAAATTAGCACACATAGGAAATTGAACTGCTCACAAAAAATTAAATTCCAAAAAAATATGATGATAAAACCAACACGATCGCGTGCTAAATTGACCACATAAGACTGTCTGCGAGAGGCCCAACATGGCTATGTGCATTATTATTGCTACTCGATCATCGATATCTCTGCTCTCATAGTCTCGTACCTCACTGCTCATGCTCGCTCGACACTCAGTCTCCATGACTGGGCTCGTTGAATCGCTGTCCTGGTCTTTTGGATCTCTATACTTCTATGAGGATGACTATATTAACAAAAAATAATTTACAATTTTACATACACTCAATTTAGTGTGCACAAGTTTTTGTCACCGGGGGAAAAATTTGTACGACTTGAAATTTTTGCACACGCAGGCCATTAAAAATTAGAGGGAACCTTGCTCACAAGCCAAAGAAGTTCATTTCTGTCCAAAACAAAGGCTTGGTGATAGAGCGAAAAAATTGAGGGATATCACAGGAGAATAAGGAACACGGTACTGTACAAAGTTTCTACAAAACCCAAGCAATTCAAAAGCAGCAAAAGGCACAACAGAGGCCACTCAACACAGTTCCATAAACCAATATGTAGTTATCGGGTATCCAGGATAGATGAAAGTCTATCACACAAGCAGCCAATCTGAATGTCAGTATTTCTGCAACCACTAATCTTAAAAAATGATTATTTTCAGGAGACTTGTTAATACCTAGAAATGTACATTTTTGTGATTTAAAGTTTCAATAAGCTTTTGGCCAATACTGCACTTACAGTATCTATATGAAAACAAGTGTTTAAAAAGCTGGGAGTCCGCTCAGCCCATCTACAGTATCTCATTTGGCTTTTAGCAGCAAATTGATCCAAGGATCTCCTCCAACTGGCTGTTTTTGTCAGTTATTTCAATTCCAAAACTGCTTGCATTATTCTATTTGAAAAAAATGAAAGCAGAATGATCAGGTGTTTAGTAAGTCAGAATAGTATTAATTGCAAGTAAAAGAAACTTCTTGCTGTTCTGAGTGGTCTTTCAAAAACATATATTCCTTCAATATTTAATGGATGTGATTGTAATCGGGCTAAGTTCAGTGTTCAGACTTAGTTTCATCATCCATCACTAGACATTATTTCATAGCACAAATTTGCAAGTCTACTGAACTCGGAAAACTTTATCTTTTGCGGGTCTATGTCTGCCTGTCTCACTCAACAATATACAGTTGCAGACATAATCATTGACACAATGTAGTTGAAATAAAGTTATGAACTAATGCGTTATGTGAGGCAAGTTTAGTTGTCATTATGTCAATTATACTACTGCTGAGTTTGTTTCAGATATAGAGCAGAACACATACAGTAAGTATTTTAATCCTGTACGTGACAGGAATTAATTTATTAGGCTTGTTATCTATCTCTTCATAGGATGAGTGTCCAATGACATAGAAGATGTAAATGAATTAATTCTATATGCATATATTTACAATGTGAATATACTTGTATAGTATATACTTGTACAGAACGTGTATGTTCTGTATAGGTTATACAGAAATAGGAAGATTTCCATGTTTACAAAAAAAAGAGGTATAAATGCATTCTGTTTTTAGAAGGGGCACTTTAAAATTATTTGACAGAAGGCCCAGGGATGAACAGGTTTTGTTAGGGCGATTAGTTGACAGATGAGGGATTGTCAGTCATCCAGCCACCCATTGTTGTCAAAAATAGAATCCAATAGAGAGGCTTTTGTATGAAGTAAATGTTACTACATAAGAGTTATGTCATCTGTTTAAAAAAGCAGCAACAGTAAAAATAATAGCCTAACAATCATAACAAAGGTAAAATCTCTTTTTGTTTGGATAATACTGTAACTATAGCAGGTATTATGTCTGTTACCATTTGCCTGGCAATTGCTGTGGAAACATTGCCAGACATTGGAAAGCATTAGCTAAAACAATGCATTTTTAAACTACATAATATAATAAGAGCTGTTGAAATGTGTAGATGTATAAAGGGCCTGTTCTGCAAAACTACTTATACACAAACAGGCCTAATGGTGAATTGTAATGCATTAATTTATCCGATAAGTATTTGCGTATGACTCTTGGTAGTTATTTCATTAGCAGTGTTTAGTCTTGTACCAGGTTGCTCTGGTAGTCCATCTAAATAACAGGTAATGTTTTTTTAGGCACATTTCCTGTAAATAAGATGGAGGACACCTGCAATAAAAAATAAACATTTGTCATGAAACGTGCGGTGCAGAGCCACATTGGTGATAGGATACTCTGGGAATCCAACCATAAGCCATAAATCTCCCAGTGTACTTCTTGCCTTGAGCCATACTGTATGTCAGTGATGTCTTTTCAGATGAATTACCAAAGAGCCTAAGAGCCAGAACATAGGAGCTATTTGCATTTGAACAAAATGTAGATATTACTTTGAGATACGGACGGTGCAGACAAACTCTGTGCCTTGGCAGGTACGAAGGTACAAATGAGATTGATGATTTCTGTGATCCTTTGCCCCAAAGTGGAAATGTTATCTGTTTGATCTGTTTTTCCAAACCATCACGATCCGTCTCAGAAAACATTGGCAAACAGGTTTAGCTCCATAAATGTAAATATTTTTTTTTCTTGTAATCCATGTAATTAAAGTTTTTGTTCTCTTTTGCTTTTTCTAGCCTGAAGAAAAGTCACAGTCGGAGGTAAGGAAATCCTGATTTTGCTTCTACATTACCTTTACTCCCTGCCTCTGTAACAGGAGAGAACCGTTTGAAGTTGTGTGGTTTCTGAACAAGAATCGCCAAAGTTCATGTTTTTTTTTGTTGCTGATGCTTTTATTTAGATCCGCAAGCTTCGAAGAGAACTCGATGCTTCCCAGGAGAAAGTGTCAGCTCTTACCACGCAGCTAAGTGCAAACGTAAGTGTAAAGGACCCCTACAAAAAAAAACCATTACAAATGTATTTATTTTTATTACAGTTTTGGCTTGTGGTACTTAAAGAGATAATCAAACATCTGCTGGTTTCTTCATTTTTCTTTCAATTGTCAAAAAAACCTGTGCTGCCTTGGAAAGAAACAAGTGGTTAATAATAAAATTCACAAAGGCTTGCAAACAATTAATTACTGCCATTAAGAAACAACATAAACACAAAGAAGCAGCATAAGGTTTTAAATGTGATGTCTGGACATTAAATGTTTTGACTACAAAATGTCAATCTTGAGAGGTAGTCAGGATTTTGGTGCTTTTTTCCCTGGAACTTGGAACCTTAAATAATTAATTCTACAGTGGTTTCCTAGATTTTTTGTGTTGAACTGCTTTTTTCTACCTTTCCAAGCCTCCAAAGACAAGTATTGCTGAACACTTATTCAGACGTTTAATAAAAGATAGGCTGAAACCTGAACAGACTTGCATGGTTTGTGGTAAAAAGATCTGTTTTTTTGAAGATGAAGCAGGAATCTTTACTTGAGGTTTTATGTCCTTTATTGTTAAAGTGTGGATTGATAATATGTACCTGTATTGTATATGAAAGAGTTTTTTTTTTACAATAAAAAGACGTATAAAAAAACTGACAGGAAGCTTTCTTGGTTTGGATAGCTGCCAGCATGATTTCTAAAAAAGATAAAAAGAACACAAAGTGAGTGGCTAAATTGGCTACTGGCTACTGAAGACTATTGAAGAAACGTCTTCAGTCAAAGATCTCGATGCTTCACTTGCTTACAATTTATTAAATCAGGACAAAAACACACCTTTTTTAAAATTCATGCCTGATAATGGAGCAAATGGAAACAGTGTAACATCTGACTCTTTAATTGCCTCCAATATTAATAGATGGTTAGTAAAGGTTTATTAACCTGAAGGTTATGAAATACTAAATACATAAAAGTTATGGAAGTGTTTTGTGTTAGTAACATTTTCTTAAAGTTCTGAAGTGTTCTAAAGTTAAATATACTAGACAGTTTGTTTTGTAAAACGTTGTGGTTAAGGCAGTTTATGGCTCTTATAGCTCTTTGCAGATATTGTTTGGGTTACAAGGATTGCCAGTGTGGGAGTTTCCACAAAACAGGTGCCTAGGTGTAAAGATTTATAGGATAAGACATCATGGCACAGAAAAATCCACCGTAGTTCGATGCCTGTTTATTTTCTTAATGTAATATAACTTTAAATGCCTTTATGCTCACAGTGTTTAGATAAGATTTGACGTCAGTTCAGTAGTTTTGTGTGACTGAACACAAGAATAACAACACCTACACAGCCATGTCTTTTAGCAACAAGGGTGAGAATGGCAAAATGCGAGAGGGGGAAATTGTTTAAGCTACCGTGAAGGTTTTTAAAGGTAACATAAGAAGGTGTGACATGGCACTGTTGTCCTTTCAGCACATAACCTGATGTGTGTTGTATGAGTGTGATAAGGCCTGGTATGTTTTTATATGGGCCAGTGGAGACACAGAAAAGGGGGCTGGGGGCTGAATGTCTATTTGGGATAAGAAAGGGTTTTCTGCAGCCAACTACATGAAGTAGACTATTGCTACAAGATGTTTTACAAAAATAACTAATGTGCTAAAAGGTCTTGTTTAGCCATGTTTGATTTCCTTTACAATTCTAATAGGTAATGCATATTATTGTGTTTCATTATACTGTATGTAGATGCTCTTTTACTTTTTACAGTTTCACGAAGTAGGCAGTCGGCTTACACCAGGAGAGTTCAGATCTTGTTTTTATGTGCATTGTTGATGCCAAAAAACAGACATGCTTGTCATGGAGTGTTTTCATGTGAAGGATTTGTCTTCTTTGTTGATGAGTAAATTGTTTTCCTGATACTGCTGTTCAGATATTAAGAATGATGTTTTTGGATCACTTAAGAAACAAAGAGAGGTTTCAAAGTGTCAGTAGACTGTCTCCCCAGCACGCAGAGCAGTGTCAGAGAATCCATTGTTCTTACTTGTCTTCGACAACAGGTTATGAACTGCTGATTTCCCTGATTAGGGTGTTTTTCAGTGTTTGTTTCTGCGATGACTGTTCTCATTACGCAATAATCCATTTCTTCAGGCTCTTATACCAGACAGGGCTTCTGAGTTCAAGCTGTCCTTAACTGCTTTTTTTCAAAATCATTGGCATGTTAATGAACTCAAGTTAAAATTTCCAAAAGACTGCAATTTATTGGAGACTGTGGCCCATTTGTTTTAAATAGAAATGAATAAGCATTCCTGGTTTTAGTTCAAATGTCCAGGGGGCTGACGTTAATTGTAAGCAAAACTTGTCACTGCATTTATTTTTCACTTATTTTTTTTAAAAAAAGAGATGAAAGTTTATATGTCAAAGATAACTTATTATGTTAGTTGTCAGTCTCATTTTTTTCATTAGCCATTCCCTTCCTGGAAATTCTCTTCCTTTTTAACCTTTCTGCTTGTGTTTTCAAGAGTTAATTCTCATTAAATGACAAAGTGCAAACTGTTTAGAAGTTAAATTTCATCTAAAAATACTAAAATATAAACAGAACAAAACTGTAAAAGTTTTGTAGTTGTAGATAAAGCATTAAAAGTTTTAATAAATTCAAGAGGTGCAACTTTTATATTATTCTGTCCGTGGACATGCTTACTTTTCTTTTCTTGTCTTCTGGGATTGTTGATAAAATGGGACTTCCTCTCGCCTGCATGCTTTGCCTATATTTATTCTGTATGAAATTCCTGAAAGGTCTTGTGTTCTTACCCAAAGCTTTTCCCCTTTCAGGATTTTCTGCTGAATTACATGTTTTCAGTGCAGAATGCAGGTTCTTTAAATTAGTGAGCTTGCTCAGAGTTACTCAGGTCTTACTCTCTCTAGGTTGCTACTTACAGTAGGTGTAGCACAGGATCACCTGCCAGTGCTGTAGCGGAATTCCATTAAGATAAAAAGTATTCGGTTCTGAGAATATTATTAACTTTGAGGAAATGATCTGAAGAATGGGGTGTGAGACTGTTAATACAATCTCATCTTACATGGATCAGTTTTGCTGTGGGGAAATCCTCAACAACTCACTGTGCCTCTACTTTGTCTTATCACATGTGTGTGACGCACGGACTCTTGATAGTATCATCGCATGCTTCATTTCTGTGTTCTGCTGTCTTGTACAGCATAAGTCGGGAAAATATCTGCAACTGCCGTGTCTTGTTCTTTCATGTTTGCTGATTTCAGAGAAGGGTTATTTAGAAATAGTGTCAGACCTATCAGTCCCATCACTGGTACACCTGGCTTGCCGACTCAAGGAGGTGGGAGTGAACTGGCCAAAAAAAGGTCTAATTTGAGGCTCACTTTTCATAAGTTTGATTTAAGCTGTTTGTGATCGTGCAGAGGGAGCTTATAATTAGCCATGTCGAGTTTTCCTTTGAGTTTAAGAAAATTGCATACATTTTAAGGTGGCACAGACTTGATTAATATACATTTCTGGATACAGAAACTTAACTTTTTCTGTTAGATGTTTGCTCATGTGGTGCTTAAATAAAGCTGGAAAGTGAAAAAATTGCTATCAGAATATTTTATCTAGACTGGAAGGAAAAAAAGACATTGAGGTTTGTTTTGAAATTAATGTTTTATGTGTATTTTTTAGGTGTTCATAGTACGGTTTGTGGTTACTGCATTTTTTCTCTGTACTGACTGCATTACACATTTCTAAGAGATTCTTTAGTGCAAAAAACTATAAGTAAGTACAAACCATTTGCATAGACTACATTATGAAACATTTTAATTATTAAACTGTCAAAGTATTTTTTTTAATTACATTCCATAATGTAATGATTTATGATAACAGTTATGTTAAGATAATATGCTTGTTATTAGAAGTTGTTTTTTTCCAATTAACTATTTCAGTATTAAGCAATGTCAACTGGTGGGCAACCTACTGCTGGAAAAAGGTTTTACACAAGCACTCTTATCTTCAGGTTTTGACAGGAAGAAGAGTAAAATCAATTTAAATATTGCCAGGTCTTTAAAGCAGAAACTGATTTATATACTGTATATATGAAGATGACGCATTATTTTTTCATAACTTAGTAATTGGGGAGGAAAATAATATTGCAGTAGTCATTGTTGAAAAATAACTAATTTGGAGCTAAAACATGTTTTATGTTCTGAATAATACAATGAATATTGAATATTACCAAAGAGAAATGATATAAATATTACAAGAGCAAGAGATTAGTAACACTCCACTTTGAATAATGTGGTTAGTAGCTGAACTAAATTTTCTTCTTACGCTCTAAGTCATCTGCAGTGGTCTGTGTGTACCATATCTTCAAGGTAAAGTGATGTGCTTTTGAAGGCGTAGAACTTATTTGATACAGCAAATTGACCATATCCTGGCTGCACTTCAACCTACATGTACTGGCAGTTTCTCTTTTCTCAGCATGATGTCACAGGTTGCCTGTCTGCCAGGCTCTCCCAGCCGAATAATGCACAAGAGATCTTCTTTCAGTATTTGTGCTTTTGGCATTGTAGGTTTAAGGGGTTTGTGTGGGCCTCATTGTGAGTTTTATTTCAATACTGCAAGTATTATAGAGACAGGCTGGGGAGGTGCCCAGGCGGGCATGAATCCAGATTCTGAGCTGTATTCACATATCACGTAGCCTGATGTGAACTCTTGCCAAAATTGTAAGACACTGCAATTGCTAAGCAAAAATATTATAAGAACAAGTAAAAGTTTATTCCATGCTGAAAAGGGAAGAAAAGTAACACAACGTTTTGGCTCTGGAGCCTTGGTTTGATAATCGGGGAAAATTAACTCTTTTCCTGGGTTTTCTTTCTCTACAGGCTCATCTTGTAGCAGCCTTTGAACAGAGTCTTGGAAACATGACCATTAGACTCCAGAGTCTGACTATGACAGCAGAACAGAAGGTGAGGGGACAGTGTGCCCAGCTCAGTTATGTATTCATTTATCAAGCAGAGGTTAATTCCACACTGAAAAGTAAAGTACAAAAAAAGAAAAATCCACTGTTCTTGGACCTTTTCACCCCAGTTTCCTCTAGACATTTTACATCAATCCCAATGGGGTAGCTCCACAAGGAAGAAGGCTACTCCGTGGAAAGAAAGTAATCAAATTCTGATGTCAAACTGTGTTTATATGCAGGATTCAGAACTCAATGAGCTACGGAAAACTATTGAGTACCTGAAGAAGCAGAATGCTGCTGCCCAGGCTGCTATCAATGGAGTTATAAACACCCCGGAGCTCACATGTAAAGGTGAGAACCCACAGCTCCATCTCTCAGTATTGCTGTTGTAATAAGCGATTGGCAACACTGCTATAACATCTCCTAATGAGAGCACATTCGATAGCTAAGTTAATATTCTAAGACAAGACAAGCTAACCGGGCTGTGAGTTGAAGCCAGATCTCCTGGTTCCTTCAAGATTCACAGATCATTAAACTGCAAGCTGCAAGCAGTTGAATGCCCTCCTCTTGTCTTGCACCTTTTTATGATCTTATGATCTACAAGCTATCAATGAAATAAATTTAAACGCATGTACATTTTTCTCTTATTAATTTCAATTAACAGTAGACACAGATTACAACCCCTGTGTTGTTTGTGGTGTCTATCTCAATGCCATTGACCTCTTTAAAATAAAGTCATACAGTTAAGAAGAGTTTTGATATACTGTAAGATCATATTAAGAAGCGGAAGAAATAACATCTTTCTGGTAGATGTTAAGAGGTGGGTGCTGGACCACAGTCTTTTCTGGTGTGTATTACTGTATATTGAACAAATATGTCAAATATATCTTACTTGTTCCATTGTTATTTGGTGTTACTACTGGTTTTTATTGCTGTGACCACCTAAAGAGAAAATGAATGAAAGGTTTTGCGGACGTGTTTTGCTGATGGGTCCCGCCTCTCTTGTGGCCTTTCAGCGGCTGGCAACGGCGCCCCCCAGCAGGCGGACTTGCGCATCCGCCGGCAGCACTCCTCCGACAGCGTCTCCAGCATCACCAGCGCCACCAGCCACTCCAGCGTGGGCAGCAACGTGGAGCTGGACGCCAAGAAGAAGAAGAAGAAGAACTGGGTGGGTTCACTTTCGCCGCTTTCTGACCAGGAAAACGAAACGTTTGAGAAGCTGTGTCACCGGGTTAAGACACTGCTGAGTCGGCCCCCTCGGCGGGCCACGCAAATGCGTTTATACGGAGGAGCTTGGTGTTCAAGCTCTTTCACTGAACTGCGAACAGCAGTGGGATCTTTCTTTTTTTTTAACTACGTTTGTCTATCGCAGTGCAGTGACTGGATGCATCCCTGCTACATATTGCCATTATGTATGCAAGAATCTACCTATAGACCCTCTACTTACTAGGCATTATTTTCATAGGGTTGCTGTTATTATTTGAAGGTTTTCTTATTGCATGACGGTGTGCTTGGTCTCATTGATTTATTTCTCCTCATTACATCCAAAGACGGTTTCTTGTGCTGGAGGACAGGTGAATATGGGTTTTGTATACCGCTGTGCTGATCTATACTAATGTGTGGTGCATTCAGTGTCTGGTAAAGATTTTAGTGTGGTTTTCTTTTCATTTTGTGCCTTCAAGTAAGAGCCTGTGATGTAATAATAATATATTTGTTTCTACCTATTACATCAATAGACTGTGTCCTGCACTGGAGGAAAGGTGAATATTGGATATGCACTAGAGAGACCCGTAGTGTATTAAAGACAGTAGTGTGTTGTGATGATACTACAATGGCTGTGCATATTGGCAACAAACTACAGTATGCCACAGTTTTCTACTTCTTTTTTTCATGGGATTTTTTTCCCACTGGCCACTGTAATACCATTTTGAAATGGTATTACATTTTCAAAGTCACTCCAAACTATTGTCAGATTGGTAATTGACTCGGAGATGGCCGAAGAAGTAACATAAATGAGGTGAAAGGATGACTCATCCTGTTTTGTTGCCAGTGCGCAAATTTGATCAGTTCTAGTGAGCTTTGAAGACGCACAGTGAAAATCAAACTTAGCTGCTTATTAGCTATGGTTTAGCCTGCCGTGTTTAGAAATAGGTTAGAAGTCACTTGGACTTAAAGAATTGGACAGTGTGCAGAATTATAAAGCTAACATTTCAAATTTGAAACCTATTCAAATTGTTTTACCAACCTTACAGATCTCTTTCCCAGTCTAGTCTTTTGCATAGATTTTGACTAGAATCATGGCTTGAAATAAGTTTTGAAGTCCAGAGGGAGTAAAGTTAAAGCCATTTTCTATTGATTTAGCCTTATTGGATAAACGTGAAGCTACCTGTACATACTGTACCACAGCTCCTGCTATCATTGCCCCACCTTTTGTTTTCGGCCAGGGACCGGTGTTGCATTTCTATTTATTGTACATCAAAATGTGAAGTGTCACAGCACTGTGTCACATAACCCAAGCATCGACACAGAGAAACCCTGAAGCAAGCCAATCTGTTTAGCATCTTTTTTTCACTAATTAATGGCTGTATCCTGCCATGAATCAAAAGCTGATTTCAACAAAAGAAGAAGGAGATTTTAATATTATGAATTGGCTTGATGGCTGAGGAAAAGAACGAGGAGAGCATTATACATTGAATCATATGTTTAGGATAAGATGTTGATTTATAATATTTGGGATAACAAAAACTGGCTCAGAGGTACCTCTGGAGGCAGTGAGAAAAAGCCCAACCGTGGTGTTTGTGAACCACTGTGTCAGACTCCCAGAAAAAGCAGGTTGACGAATCCAGTGTGTCAAGGTTCATGGAGACCCCTTGCCTCAGAATCTCCCACCCAGCTGAAGCTCTTGAGTGCCCCTGGCCTTACATAACCACTGCTGAGTGGCACCCAAAAGTAATGGTGTGATTCTTTCTGAATCATGGTAATTTGTGATATGGCTGCCACCTCAAAGGTGAAGTCAAGAAGATGCTGGAAAAAAAGAGTTTGGGGATGAACCCAGTGCGTGTTGTCACATCCATATGAAATTCTTTTAGAACATCCATTTCATGTACAATAAATAAAAGCAATTTCAGGGGTCTGAATCACACGGTGGGGTAAATTAGTGTGTATGTGGTTCTGAATTGAGGTGCTATATGCAAATCACTTAATTACATTTACAACCAGATTTCATTTTACTTACTTTTCAAGATTTTGCTTTAGATGAATATCTTCAGAATAATATAAAATATGGCTGATTGGTGTACTTTGACCATTCAGCTCAGGATACCAATAAAACAAATTCATGTACAGCCAACCACAAATAGCCAGTAGCTATACCCAAAACTGATTTTTTATTTGTTATTTGTTTTTCTTTCCTGTTTTTCTTTGTGCTTGCGCTTCATATGGCAGGTCTATGAGGTAAGATTGTATGTTCTTGCAAACTGCTAAACCCGGCTAACCTAATGCCTATAGGATACTAACCCAGCTCCCACTCTTTTTCTGAAACATGAGACATGCACTTAACCTAACTGTTTCTCTCGGTTTACTCAAAAGTGACTCTATCCATTCTAAGCAAATGTTGTCCTGGTTCATACACAGCTCTGTGTGTCCGTTCTAGGGTGTCAGAAGGGGAGACCTTTATTGTCTCTTTTGCTCTCAGATTTGTTTTTGTGTATGAACATTCAGTGTTCATTTGATGTTCAGCAAAATCTGATGGCTGAGAAAATCAAGGTCATTGCTTGAGGACTGCTTGGAACTTCACCTTTATATATGGAGCAAGAAGATCAGTAGTACACCTTTTGGGTGGTGGTGAAGATGACATGAGTTATACGGGTCAGATTATTTAACAAAGTCACAGATAAGCAAGTCCGAATCACTTTATGTGATAAAGTCACTTTTTTTCCTCTTCCTTCCTTTTCCTTTTCCCAAAAAAGTTTTGTTTGGTGAAACCTTGTGCGCATTTTGTTTTTTAAAGCTGTACAATAGATCATGTTTGTCATTCTTCTGTTCTTGCAGTTGAGAAGCTCTTTCAAGCAAGCGTTCAGCAAGAAGAAATCGCCCAAGTCTGCTTCCTCCCACTCCGACATCGAGGAGATGACTGACTCCTCCCTGCCCTCTTCTCCCAAACTCCCTCACAACGGCTCCACTTCATCCACCCCCATCTTGAGGAATTCCCACTCCAACTCCCTGTGCGTAACACACCTCTCCTGTTTTCCACTTCTCTCAGTAACGAGTTTTTCAGATTGGTCTTCACATTCCTGCTGTAGCCTGCTGTTTGAGGGAAAGACACATCCAAATATATTTAAATTCAAAGAGCTTTTTTTGGCTTGGCCAGTGAATTGAAATGTTACCAAAGACATGACAATTAGCAAATGGTTGCTTCTCTGAGAGAAAATCAGTTCTCTTGCTCCTTTTCCCACATACCCTAACAATCAAGCCTCTGTGTTATACAGTGTTTTTCAGCCAAAACCCACTTTTTCTGGGCACATTGCTTTGTCACTTAAAATAATCATGTCTGTAAAATCACGTACAAGATGTATAGCCTGCTTAATATTACTTGATATTCTGTATGTGTTGGTCTTACAAATAAAAAAATCTTGCTTCTATGTAAATGCATGAATTACATTTCCACCCCCAAAGTTTATGCACTAGCCCTTTTTTAATTATGCGAGTTATGTAGAATTCTAAGTTGGTTTTAAATAGTTTCAACTTGGAAGTTTAATTTCTCGCTCCTTGTCCCTGGGGTTGAGGAAGCAAAGAGCTGGGTATGATTGTCCTGGTATATTTCCTACTCTGTTCTCCCCGGCAGGATATCGGAGTGCACAGACAGCGAGGCTGAGACCATCATGCAGCTGCGCAGCGAGCTCAGGGACAAAGAGATGAAACTGACTGACATCCGGCTGGAGGCCCTCAGCTCAGCCCATCAGCTGGACCAGCTGCGAGAGGCCATGAACAGAATGCAGGTGAGGCCTGGGGCTCTGGCACTAGTGGGTACGGGCGCTGGTAAGGGAATTGGCCATTTCAAGGACCATTTGCTCTAAAATTGAATATTACAGCCAGGTCATGTCCTTTCAGTTCCCAGACAAAAACAATCTGCCTCAGTAGTCATTGGCCAAAGTCATAGATTTATCAAGATACTTACATCCAAAAATGTAATTTTATTTTGTAATTAAAAATATAAAAGCTGTCTCCTGATATTCATAACGCTCTTTTGGATTAGGATCCTAATGCTGGTGAAATTCTCAATGAACTAATTTAGCCATGTAAATGAATGTGAAATTAATCAAGTGATATCTATGCTTCCTTCATCGTGTACACATCACAACCTTCTAAAGTATAACTTTTTTTGATGCCTGATGTTTTTATCGTGAAATCAATTCAACCTTTTCTTTCAGTCATCTATTTTATTCAAGATTACTTATTAATCCAGTTTAGATTTTGCTGGACTTTTTATGATGGGTTGCTCCAACATGGCAAACTGCAGGGCATTACAATCATGTGCATACTCCCATATACAGTCTAATGTAAAGGTGTCTGGGTAGCTCAACCAGTAAAAGCACTCCCACGCATGTGTTCTATGATCCAGAAATTATGGGTTCAAGCCTGGGTCACGTTACTAGCCGACTATGACCAGATTCTCCAAGCAGAACATTATTGGTCAAGTGGAATTAGTTGGCCAGGGCTCGCTCTCGGAGCTTGGCAAGACAGTGATTCCTGTGGCCACTTCGTAGACTTCCCATCAGTCAGAGAGTGAGCAGTCACAGGGCTCATGGGTGAGAGCCCGGACATGAAAAACACAACTTCTGAGTCCAAAAATGGGGTATGTTATATTTGACAATTCTAAATTGGAAGAAGAAAGACATCTGAGTCCCCCTGTTTGTACTTTCTGCAGGTTGAAATCGAAAAGCTAAAGGCTGAGAATGATCGACTGAAGTCGGAGAGCCAGGGGAGCTGCAGCAGGGCTGCTTCCCAAGTCTCCATCTCCTCGTCCTCTCGGCAGTCAGTGGGTCTCTCCCAGCACAGCCTGAGCCTCACGGAGTCCACCAGCCTGGGTGAGTCCACTCATACACTTCTCTCGGAAAATATTCTCTCGCACGGATAATATTGGAAACCCACAACATTCACAGAACTTTATTTTATTTATTTTTTCAGCATTGTACATCATTCCTACGGTACCATTCTTGGAAATAAATAGTGTCTTATTTTACAGGCAAAGAAGATTAAAGGCTATCAAATTCACACATGGTTGGCAGCCATGTAGCAAAAGCTAGGGTTAGGGTAAAGCTTGGACTACGATTCGGCATGAATTAATATTGTAGAGTTAAGGTTGGTCTACAGTCAGGACTGTGTTGTGGTTGGTATTAGTATTGTATGATTAATGACAGGGTTGGGTCTTGATTTGGGTCCTGTTCAGGGTTAAGATTATGGTGTGGGTTAAAGTAATAAATGAGACAGCAATTCTGAATGGGTTTTAAAGTAAGGTTAATGTTAGGTATGGGCAAACAGTAGGGCTGTTCTGATTTCCAAATGTTGATTTGTTGCTTTGGCTCCATAGACATGCTGTTGGATGACAATGGAGATGGTTCATCTCGGAAAGAAGGCCGTCATGTGAAGATCGTTGTGACCCTGGATAATGACATTAAATGGAAAGAAGTGAGTTACACTGCTTTTAATGTTAACGCAGATTCAAGGCATAATGCCCAAAAGAGCAAATGATCTGTAGTCTGAAGTTAGAGAAAATTCTATATCCTCTATTTTAAGCACTGTTCAGTTTAAGTTTAAGAAACTTTTCCCCCCTGCTAGGATTGCAGACCTCATCATTTTCTCATTGGTTGCATTGGAGTCAGTGGAAAAACCAAGTGGGATGTCCTGGATGGTGTTGTCAGACGCCTTTTCAAGGTAATGAGAGAAAAACCTTTTGTATTTTCTAATACGAGGCATAATGAGTCCATAATGAAGTGCCCAATTAAACTTATGGAGTCAGCTGGTGGCTTTGTGACCAGGTGTAAATGATCCATTACTGTCGATCTGGTAGCACGCTTGTATCTTGTTGTCGAACAAATCCCCTTTTGATTTTCCTAGGAATATATCATCCACGTGGATCCAGTAAGCCAGCTGGGTTTGAATTCAGACAGTGTTTTGGGATACAGCATCGGAGATATCCACTGCACCAGCGGAGCTGAGACCCCAGAGCTCCTCCCTTGTGGTTACCTGGTGGGAGAAAACAACACCATCTCTGTCAGCCTGAAAGGTGCCGGCACCAGTGTGCTTTTACCTTACTACTTTTAAAATGTTTCTCTGTGGTTGACTGCTTACACTTTTTTCCTTGAATTTTCACCTGTTCGGGTATCTGTGATGTGACTGTTTTAATATACTGTAGGTATATGTATGTGTAAAATATCGCTAGGAGTGCTTCTTATCTATAGAACACAAGTAACAGTATACTGAAAGATAGAGTGTTGCAGATTCGCTTTTAGGAAATTTATCAGTTTACTTAAATTTCTATTGCTAAATGTGTTGATCAACAAAACCACATTTTGTGACAGCTACATTTTGCATTGAGCTTGGACTAGACCAAGATATACTGTATATAAACAACTGATCACATTAAATGAATTTTTAACGTTATTATTCTTCTTTTGAAACAAATAAGCAGGAAAATTGAATCACATTTATCAGCATATGGGGTCTAATTCGTAAAAGTTTCACTTTAGTTTTAAAACCCCTTTTGTTGAAAAGGGTGAAGGAGACTCATAATGTCACAAAAACAGACTTATGTTAACAAATCTCAAACTCCCGTTGTAAAAGACATATCTGGCACTTTCAAATTGTGCTTTTCTCACTTGTAAAAAACCCAGTGGTAACTTACTGTAGCTCTGCGAAAAATGGTTAATGAATGTGGACATAAATATTTTTTTTGGGGGGAGTCCTTAAAACTAAAGCAAATAAGAAACAAGAGAGGCTCCAGACTGACCCAGCGAATACTGGTGTCTATGAGCCTGGCTCATGTCTGCAGCCGCCTGTGACTGCACAGCTTCACTGGCGTAGGGCACAGGTCAGCCAGGACTTCCTCTGCTTTCGACTATTTGGCTCAACTCCTGTGACTTGCTGGGAACCTGCAGGCCTGAAGGCGTGGATATACTGTAAGTCAGGCCTTGCCTCTGGTCGACACTGAACCTCCTGCGTGTCCGGAGGTGAACTGCTCTGACTTATGCTCTGATTTAAGATTCTGCATTTCAGAATCATAAATTCGAAAAGTACCATTTTCTCTCACTGGTCTCCAGGAGTCTGAGCTGGAAAGCTGTCTTAATTAGCAGTTATTGGGGTATATAAGAGATAATCGACCAATGCAATTTAAGGAATTAGAGCCCCTGTAAGGTGAGAATGTTCTTAATGACCTAAGTAACCTGTGGAGAAAGATGCTGCCAGGCTTGGAGGGGAGGTTGGCGAAGTGCTGAGTGGTGTGGTGTTGCTGGCCGCAGGTATATCGGAGAACAGTCAGGACTGCCTGGTTTTCGAGACGCTCATCCCCAAGCCCATGCTGCAGAGATACGTGTCCCTGCTCCAGGAGCACCGGCGCATCATCCTCTCTGGACCCAGTGGCACTGGCAAGACCTACTTAGCCAATCGGCTGGCGGAGTACATGGTGCTGAAAGAACGCAGGGAGCTCACTGATGGGGTCATAGCTACCTTCAATGTGGATCACAAGTCCAGCAAGGTAAGTATGAAGCTCAATCAAACCCTTCTTTATACAAATAAAGGCAGTCATACTGTCCTAAAGCTGCGTGCAAAGCATTGGTAGATAAACCTTTTTTCTGTGTCAGCTCCTATGCATCCTCCAAATGCATTAGCACTGGCAAGGTTTCTTCTGCTTTCATGGTATAACAACTGGAAAGTTTACCGGTATTGTTATTAACATTGTCAAACTTTGCAAAAAGAGCTGAGAACAAGGACAGGAATTTAAAAATGTCTGAAAATTTCCCAGATACCCTACCTGCCGGTTTTCTGTTTCAGTAACATTTTTGTCTTGTGGGCCTTGCCCTCGTAGGAGCTGCGGCAGTATCTTTCCAATCTGGCTGACCAGTGCAACTGTGAGAGCAACGCAGTAGACATGCCTCTAGTGGTGATTCTGGACAACCTGCACCATGTCAGCTCCCTGGGAGAGATATTCAATGGGCTTCTCAACTGCAAGTACCACAAATGGTGAGTCTGCGAGTAATGACTAAGGCAAATGATCTTTCATTGGTTAGGTAGGTGTGCAAGATTTCATTGTACATAAAGAGAAAAGAAATGAGTTTCAACTACAACAATAAAAGAATAATGTGCATGAGAGTCATTCTTTGTAAGACTTGTTTTTTTCCCCATTTTTTCTTATAGCCCCTACATTATTGGGACAATGAATCAAGCAACATCATCAACTCCTAATCTGCAGCTACACCATAACTTCAGGTACTTCACAAAAGTAGCAGTGTTTTACGCAATTTGATGTTAATAAGAGACATTTTTAAACTGTGTAGCTGACAACGTGCATGTCAAAAGTAATATGTATTTTTTCAAGTGTAAGCTTGATGCATTTCAGAATCATAAATTCAAAAAGTACCATTTTCTTTTATTTTAAGTTTAAAATAAAATATAGTTTTGTATAGTTTTCAGAGCATTGATTGGTTACTATGCATTGCATTTGGGTTATTAGAATGCAGACAAAGCTGCATGTAGCTCTCACATTTTTCCACTAGAGGGCAGTGTTTTGTCATTTTTGCGATTCTGTTATATCAAAACCTGTGTACCATATGTACTGAGGGGCTAGAATATAAACAAGCACCTCATTACTGATTGGTATTTTCTGTTCATCATTAAAAAATAATGCTATGTGTATGAAGTGGTTCATTTATCTCATCCTCAGGTGGGTGCTATGTGCCAATCACACGGAGCCTGTGAAGGGGTTCTTAGGTCGTTTCCTGAGGAGGAAGCTGATCGAGACTGAAATAAGCACCAGAATGAGAAACATGGAACTGGTCAAAATCATCGACTGGATTCCCAAAGTCTGGCACCACCTCAACAGGTTCCTGGAAGCTCACAGCTCCTCTGACGTCACCATTGGTGAGAAACAATGGACTAAATCTGTAGATCTTGCATTAATTATAAGTCTCCACGGCCTTCCACGTGTTCAGATGCAAATTTATGCAGCTTAAGTGAACTTTCAAATGTTTCTTTAAAGGTATTAAAGCTTACCTAAAAAGATTAGTTGTTTCTTTAAGAAACTGTCCTGCAGAAATTAAAAATGAAATTTGTAAAATATACAAACAAACAAACATGGTGTCTTGGGAACATTTTCCTACCTGACAGACCTACCCAAAAGTACTAGATCGGATCAGTGTGACAATCATTTAAGTCCACGATAGCGCCTTTGTACATTACTTGAACAGTTGCCTCTTCTAAGTATAGTTGTTTTCAGTAGGAGTGTTTTCCCCTGTGGCCATGTCTGATTGGCACCAACCTATCTTTGCCTTGGACTTCTATCAGAAATATTGTGGGATCAGATCTTGGGCTAGGGACACTGCTCTTGTGCCCTTGAGCAAGGTGCTTCTCAGATTGCTGCCGACAAGTGCCCAGCCATAGAAAGGCACTTTCCTGTTCGTCGTTATGGGTGAAAATTTGTCTGCAACCAATGTAAATACAGGTTCACTGGCACGCTTATGAAAACGTACCTTTTCCTTTAGGTCCCAGACTCTTCCTCTCGTGCCCAATTGACGTGGATGGCTCGAGAGTGTGGTTCACTGACCTTTGGAACTACTCTATAATACCGTACATGTTAGAGGCAGTCAGAGAGGGCCTTCAGGTAGGTGTTTCTGCTCAGATATTTACTCTCCACTTACATTTGTAGTTTTATAAACCATAAATCTTTACAAACCCCAAATTTCATGACCAGAAGACTAGTCCAAAGTCTTTTTTACGAGTTAGCATTTTTGCAAATACGATTGATTATGTATGTAGCAATTTCTTAAGATTGCAATTGCTACTGTTGATACTGAGTATGGGGGTTACAATAGACTGTTATGGGTTACTATCAGATCCATTTATTCTTGAATTGAAATTTCTTCTAGTTTGTCTGAAGACATGGCATTTACTCCTGCTACTTCTCTGTAACTTTGCAGTATAAAATAGTCAAAGCATTTTGTGACTCAAGTTGAGGGCTTTATTATGCAAAAATTATACCTTTTAAAATATATTTCTTCCAAATTGTTGCAAACTCCATGAAACAGGCAAGCCTGCAAACAATATGGTCAAAACATTACCACATTTATAACTTGATCTTGTCCGTAGTTGGGCAAAACTGGGCCTAGTCAGTGCTGGGATGTGAGACCTCTAAGGAAAACCAAGTTGCTGTTGCAAGTGGTGGAACAGTAGATGGAGCTCTTCCCCCTGAACCACAATTTCCAAACCAAATCCTTGTTATAATGTTTGGGGACATTGTGCTGCAGGAGTATAGTCCTTCAGACAAGTCTGGTTGGTCATTAAAGATCCCATGGACCCATTTAAAAAATGCAGGGCTATCAACCGTGTGTTCTAGCTAAAGACCCTTCTAGGCTGGGACAATCTGTCCTACATTTCTCCTTAAAGCAACTGCAGAACTTATTTGCAGGTGGGTGCTACAGAGAAATGGATAATTGTTGAAAAGGTCTGAGTAGAATTTCGAGCAGTATACCTCCCAGCACAAGAACAGATGGGATTTAATTTAAAATAAATTGTATGGAATTTTCAATAGATGCATATTATTTTAAAAAATTCTTATCTGATCATGGTATTCTCCCTTTCCATATTTTGAAGTGTCACAATACTAATATCTTTCTATCGTTTCTGGTGGAAACATGTCATTTCAACTTGGAAGGTTCACCTTCTTCTAAAGATGTCACTGCACTGAGCAGTTCAGTCTAGAACAGAAAAGGAACAATATTTCTGTCTCTGGATCTCTTTTGGTTTGTGTGTCGTGCATCTTATGTTCCTCATTTGATCTCTGCGTTGTGGATGTCTGTTCTGTGTTTCACAGTTATATGGGAGAAGAGCACCATGGGAAGACCCTGCCAAATGGGTCATGGACACCTACCCCTGGGCTGCCAGCCCACAGCAGCATGAGTGGCCTCCTCTCCTGCAGCTGAGGCCGGAGGATGTTGGCTTTGACGGCTACTCCGTGGCCCGGGAGGGCTGCACCAGCAAGCAAGTCCCACAGAGTGACGCGGAGGGAGACCCACTGGTCAGTGCAGCCTGTCCTCTAAGTTAGCAGTGTACAGTATGTCAGAGCATGTCAGACATGCACCACAGGCACTGTGTTGCAGAGCTGTGCCTGTGCTGCTCAGCTTCTTCTCAGCTTTGAACGCAATTTCAAGGTCTCAATGAGGTCTTTGTTTCACTTTTTCAGATATTGGTCGGGCTTTTAGTCTCCTTGTCTTGCCTTAAGTGTCTTACATACATCCAGTGATGATCTTGCATTTCCTTTTGAAATCTGACGAATGTACAGTACTTGAGATGACTTAGGGTTTCATATTTATTTTATACAGCTTTAGAAAACAATGCAACTGTGGCTTCAAATTAGCTGGCCAAATGTGCTTTGATTAGCAGTCAATTGATATATACTGTACATTGAGGAAAGTGCTGCTTCAATAACACTCAAATATTTTTTTCGTTGACATACAGCAGAAGTAGTAGCTGCCGAGATTGCTTACCATACCTGTTCCTACATTCCTGATGCGTTGTATTCTGATTTATTTCTAGATGAATATGTTAATGAGACTCCAAGAAGCAGCCAACTTCTCCAGCCCCCAGAGTTACGACAGCGACTCCAATAGCAACAGTCATCATGATGACATCTTGGATTCATCACTGGAGTCAACATTGTGATCAGGTTCTCCAGTCAATATTCTGTTTTTGATGTTCAAGAAGAAGAAGAAGAAAAAAAAACACTTGATTGAAAACCATACACGGAATGTGACTCCTTGTTTTTAAACTCATCTTCAAGAACAAGCCACTTTAATTGTTGAATTGTTGAAAAACAAATGGGTGCAGGTAACCCAGTGGAAAAGTCTTTTCTAAGTTAAAGTAAAAGTGAAGCTGCACTATTCTATTTTTACAGTGTATTTGCAAAAGGCTTTCACAGGCCAAATTGTAAGATGTTAATGTACATAAACTTATACGCAAAAAAAATGCATTTGAAACTGTGGAGCAAGCATTGTGCTGTGTACTGTCCATCTAACAAGAAATACTATTGCCTATGCTGCTGTGAACCAAACTACCACTGAAGGCTGGACACCAGCATGAGCAGGGCCATCCTCAGCTGCAGTTGGTTGGTGCTACAAGCTCCACCTTGTGTTGCATTGTGCAGGGGCAGGCTGCAATACTCCCCACACACACACACAGACACTTACATCCTCCATCGCACACCAGGCTTCTGCTGTACTCAGGAAACTTGGTGGTAGATCAGTCTGTCTGCCTTTTGAAGGCAGTTATGGTCTCTTAATGTCAAAACCAACAGCAGCCCATGATTGAACTACACATCCCTGCTCCCCATTCCGAACCTTGACAGATGTTTCTCCTTAAAAACAGATCCTGGTGTATTAAAGCCAGCCTTAAGTAGACCTTGAAAGAAGCCAGTATGTGTTTATAATCTCTTCAATTCAAATGGAAAACTTTCAAGAAGCAGGTTGGCTGTTTTTTTTAATTTCCCCCTCCTGGACATTGTTTACTTTGAACACTGTAAAGGTTTCATGCCACCCAAGGTGGATAACGCACATTCAGGTCCGAAAGGTTACTTCTGCCATTTGCACGCTGGTGGCAAGACCTCTTGTAAGATGAGTAAGATGAAAATGGGTTTCTGTATTTCTCCGACTCTTTTAAGTGCACGTGTTCACCTTTCGTGTTATTATGGCTTGTTCCTTTGGTAAGGGCATAAAACACCTCAACCAGCATAGCACTTTCTTTTTCAAGCAGACGCAACAGGAAAACTGACCCGACTACATGCAGCTGTGCCAAGGTGCATACCCTCAGATATCCTGTGCAAGGTTTTGTGAACATCTTTTTGGTGCTGAACTTTGAAATGATGCCTTACTTAATTTTGTAATAATTGTGTTAAGGTGCATTAGTGCTGTTTCGTCTTTGTTTTTTTTGCATTTAACGACAGGGCTGTAACATCATCTCCTAGAATTCTGCGAAGATCATAGGTTCGAGGCTGTGACATTATTTTTGATATCAGAGACTTCATGATATGAGAAAAGACGAGAGAGAGAGTGATGCTTTCAAATTCATATCAGTCTTTGCAGCTAATCATCCGTCTGGATGATCCAACGGTTTCCCGAAGTTTGGAAACTGCAAGAAGTGTAAAGTTTGCTTTTTTATTTTCTCCCCACTATCGTGAAAGAGAAAGGCATCTTCCTGAATGAAGCCAATTTAAAAAAAACGTTTGGCTTGGTGCTCAATCTACACTTTTGAAGATGTACAGATGTATGAAAAAGTAAAAGGAAGGGGATTTTCCTATACCTCATGAGCCTTTAAGGTTTATACCATTGTCCTGCTTATTTTAAAAATTACAAATCATGATGGAATGATATCACTGCATGAAATGTGACAACTGATGTTTTTGCTGCTTTGTTTTGAGTAACTTTACTTAAACTAATGGGGGAGGTAAAAGGGTACTTAATTTTATGGCTTTTCCTTTTCAGGATTTTCGGGATTGGATTTCCCAAAACGTGCAGAGCAATGGGAACTGTTGTAGGGCCGTTCTTGGATCTTAGAAATAAAGTACTTTCCTGTTAAGAATGACTCTGAATTGGCTAAGGCTTTGATTACCTGCATTTTTTTAAATGATAGTTGATACGTAAAATTGTTTTTCATGTATAAAAAATAAATGAGTGTTCTTCCTTTGTAGAGAGCCATAAGATTCAGTTCTTTTTAAAAACTCACTCTCGTTAGTATGATATATGGCTTCAGTTGTTTCCTTTGCAATGCTTCCATTGTGTTCACTGTTGGAGCTGTTCATTTTGAGTGTTCTTAGTTACGAATCCTATGCAACATTCATCTTGAATTTTAAATGGGAGCCAAATAGTTTCCTCGTGTTTTCAGAACTGCCAAGAACTGTACATCAAGTAAAGAGACATGTGAATAACTTGTCTGTATGTTAACTAGCATTTGCTGTACACTTTGGGAAAATGTTTGCTCAGTATAGTTGATGCAAACACTATGATGATGTGTTTTGCTGTTTGTTTACTTGTGATGACTTTGTTTCCACAGAGGTCTGGATGTTGAAATTTTATGGAAGGTTGCTGTTGAATCTAGTTGTTTAAAAGTGCAAATGTTTGTTAATGAATGTGTTCACTATGATGTACATTTTTTTCTTTGTAACATAGAAATGTAAATATTTGATTACAGTGCTGCATTTTGATGAATTTTTCTAGCCATTTTTAAACAGAACTAGGAAATGGGTATTTTGTGTACAGTCTGATGTTTTTCATCCCTCGGTTCTTTCAAGTTTGTCATTAAGGGTTTTCCAAGATTGTGATTCCCTCTTCAACCATGAATCTGATCTGTACCAGTCTTAAATTATTCATGATTCAATAAAAGAAATGAATGCTTATTTATTAAATGCTGCGCTGAAAGTTCATGAGAGGACTTTTATTTGAAAAGACGTTTCCTTTGAGGATTTACAGAAGTTTTTCAGATTTTGCTAAAGAGACTGCTCACTTCTTAAAAATGTTAAGATCTTACATTTCTTACTCTAATTGTAGTTCCCTTCACAGAAGCATAAAGGCAGACATTACATGATAGAGCTATTGAAATGAAGACGTTTTAGACGTCTTCCAGTGTAAACGATTTAATAAGTTATTGCAAAACGGATTATGAAGGTCTTCCTTTATCTTCAATTCCAGGAGTTAAAATTCAAATATCAAAAACAATTATAGGTAATTTTCTCAACTCAAATCTGTATTGGATACTTTCCACATTTTTAACACCTGGAACAATTCAGTTGCAAAATACGCTGAGCATCGATTTATAATTAGAATGTAAAGTATCCTTACGCAGGCAGAACCGCTGAGTCACGCTCCAAAATTACAATCCAGAACCTGTGACCTAATGAACCCAAATGTGTGAAACAGACCGGAAGCTGACACTGCATAATTTGTCACATGCAACCACTGGCACTCAATTATTGTTTTTTTTTTCTTTTAAAACCATTCCTAAATACATTTCAATGAGTTAGCTTTCTTTGCAACTTAGTCGTAGGAGTTTGGAAGGTTAAAGGTCACCATCGCACGTTGAATGGGAGACAGGGCACGTTCTCAAAAGAATTTTGGAGTGAAAGGCTAAATTTAGATTGATTGTTCCACTTAATGAAGACCCGAATGTCCATTTTTAGGTAAGTAATTAGCTAGCATTACCTTACCATCAAATACGGTTCGTTACATTGATGGATATCTTGAGAAGGACGATGGCGTACTGTGGACCATGTTTACTCCTACTCTAACGCTAAATTCGGCTTCTGAGTCTCAAATGTAACAAACCAGGTTTTGAACATATTCTTAAATACTGTGTGTTCGCAATACTTTTATTACTTTTTATTCGGTCATCTCGTCGCAATCCTGTTTTTAAAATATAATGGTGATGTTTTGCAATGTACAGTAAATGGGAAAAACGACGGGGTTGGGGTTCTCGCCACAACAGGCATTACGCATAGTGTCTGGTGGAAAGTTGGAAAGTTGGGTCTTCATTTGAAAACACCTGATCTCGTCTCTGTGGAAGTGTTCTTTGCTCTCTTGTAGCGGCGTGTTTCAAGGCAGTAAGTCCTGCAGTTAAGTTTTCTAGATCTCAATCGAAGTGCGGCAGCATCTTTTAAAGGACTTGTTTGTCCTTTAAAATGAAAAATGTATTCAATTGGATTGTGGACCGAAAGAGTCACATTACCGATTGTTAAATCTTTCCCAACTAGGTATTACATTTAACAGAGCTAGCTGGCTCCAAATTTTAACTGCATAAAATACGGCCGGTTGTGCAAGCGATTTTTGGATTTAAGACTTCTTACAGCTTTGTAGTCATCTTGCTCCTGCAAACGGTATTATCATGTTTGCTTTTTTTTAGTCAAAACGTTGTGTACATTGTGCTATATTTGCACATTTTATTTGGATTCATGTAAGCTAAACAAAACATTGAATTTGTTTTGTTTTTTAAAGCGTTGTGCATTCAGTCCGTTCAGAAAGATAATAAAATGTTTCATACAATTGTTCATACAACAGAGATAAACCCTGCCAAGTTATAATGTATACTTAGTTACTAATAACTAAATTTATATTCACTGTGTGAAAAATAGTGGAAATCTAATGCAAATAGTCAAGACATCGTTTACTTCGAGAAACCATGATATAAACGAGATGAGTTTGTTGCAATAATGAAAACGTAAAGTATTTTTAAGAATAGATCAAGCATACTGTAGTAGTTCCTTTTGTCTCAAATTTTAAATTTTTAAAACCAGTCTTTGGAAACTTGATGTGGAAACTACGTATGTGTTTAAGTTTATTTTTTATGTTTTGACATAAAACGTTATGTCCATAATAATTTATTGTTCATTTCAAACAATTAGACACTAAAGGGTAAGAGGTGGATAGACGATGTCGGTAGGGGAAATGTATTATGCACAGGGTAATTGAATTTGCAGTTGGTTGGCGATTTAAATGAATTAATTTTTAATACCTCCCATGTTTATAATACACGCAAGAATTTATTTTGCCTTGATAAGTCCGAGATAAATGTTTGCATTTTCTAGATTTTATTTGGTGTTTATACAAAACATTTAACATATATAAGCTACACATTTCAACTTCGTGGACAGAAGCGTACAAAATAATATATTTCTTTATAAGTTATACATTGAACTTCTACATTTCTTAGTTAAAAAAGGCTTTAAAAACCTAATGTAAAAACTGTATAGCCATTCATAATACTCTTGGTATAAAATTTCCATACAAAAGAATATTTGTACAAAATACTGTACATTTCACAAAAGCTGTGCAAACACAGCAAGTAATTTCAAAGAAGTTTATCCCTTTATACGAGATTATTTTTTTTGTAGAATTGCAATTTAAGAACTTTATTCCTTCTGAAGCACTGGAAAGTGAATCGATAAAAGTCTGCAATTTTTATTCAAAACGCCAAGTGAATGTGTGGTTTTAACTTGCCCAGAGGAGCAAGTTAACAAGGGCATAACTTAAATTATTTCAAGTAACAGCGATTAAATAAAGGGATAATCCTCTTTAATATTATAAAAGAGCTGGTTACATAGATTTATATATATATATAACAGTCAGTTTTATATAAACATAATTTATTGTCAATATTTATGAAACCGTGATTTCCTCTTCCTCGGATTCTGAGAAGTCTGAGTGTTTTCTGGAGTTCGCCGGCGACAACAGGTGCGACTCGATGTCCATGATTTTGTGTTCTGCCGCCGAGTGGCAGAACGAAACCCGCGGGCTGTGTTTGCCGGCCGTTTCATCTTCCTCGGAGGACTTTTTGCCAACGTCGCTGAGGTCGGGGTGAGGGTTCATTTTTGTGGGCAGGGTCTGTTCTCTACACCCCCCGGAAGAGAGTAACTCCCTCTCTTTGGAATTCCTCCACTTCATTCTTCTGTTTTGAAACCAAATTTTTACCTAACGGGGGGGAAAAACAATTCGAATGGTCACCTTTCAGTTATTATGTCCAGCAAGTGTATATTTACATATACAGGTTAGAAAATAAAACAGTTATATCAAAGCTAAGGATGTACCGTATAAATCCTAAATATTTGAAATGCTTTATTGGCATTCAGAATAGACGTTATTAACGACATTTCAACATGAACTAAAACCGATTTTGACATTTTAAGCGGTTACATACCTGCGAATCCTTGAGACCGAGCTTCGCAGCCAGCTTCTTTCTGTCCGGTTTGCTGATGTATTTCTGCTTCTGGAACATTTTCTCCAGTGCTTTGCGCTGTACGTCGGAAAACACAGCCCGCCTGAGCATTCCCCTGCGAGGCTTTCCTCTGGCTGCAAGTGGCCAGGAGAAGGTGCCAGGAATCGGTACTACTGATGAAGATGCTGTAAAAACGCAATAAAGGAAATTAGTCAGGAGGCCGGAATCCCTAAATAGGTTATAGGCGTGATGACCAGTCATAGAAGGGGGTTGCTCTGTGCCATGCACAAGTAGGAGGGAATTGAATTACTATTTGTTGTTTTACTTTTGAATTTAAGAACGCGAGGTTTTTCGATTAAAACATCTACGCTGACGACGACGTTTTGTTCTAAATCGTTATCAAATAGCATTCAAGTGAATGCAATGGAACGAAACAGCTAATTAGCACATTGCTTAGTTCCCGGTGGCATTGGTATGGTAAAAAGGGAGAGTACCCTTTAAGAAAATTCCAATGAAAGATAGAGGTTCTAATGAAGCGTGAACGGTAATTGTGTAGTAATGAACTAACAGAAAAAGACTGAGGACAGGCAGCTAAAGCCATATATTATTGTAACAAAAGAGATTTACACTTTCAAACTAAACACAACTGCATGCCAGGATCATTGTGAGAATACTGATGACTGGGGCCTATTTTTGCCCCCAAATCATTTTCATTAAATGAACACGAAAAGCTATTCATAAACCTCAAGTTGTTTTGTTGAGGTATTCACATAGCTAAGAAAAGAATCACATTCTATTATCATTAGTCTGAATGAAAGCACGATCTAGCGACTTTATAGACTTTTCCTAAAGATTATACTTTGTTTCACTGCATAGTCAGTACCGTTTTAATAATGAGAGCGCATCTTTAAGCGTATCTATGCACTTTTAACATAACCTCCCATGTGCCAGAATGGTGACGGAATGTTGTGTTAAGCTAGGTTTCGTTCTCAAAACACTGTCCCTTTTTTGTCTACACAACTTTTGTTTAATAAAATTTTGTTGTTCATGCGTTCCCTCGTCCCCTCTCGTCCCGTTACATCATTTTATTGTCTCGTTTTTAATGCAGTCCTCAATAGTTAATTGCAAGCTTTAAATCTACAAATGCTACGCCTGGACTTCCCACAAACACGAACTGCGCTCTATGTGGTCTTGTGAAAATATTGAAACACTGAATAGCCCATAATGGGAAATTAGTCCATGACTGGTAAATGCCTATCAGCAGTATGGTAAAGTCAGCGCAAGGTCTGTGTGTGGCTGCCCGGAGGGAGCTGGCCAATTGGTCATGGTGCTGAAACCTTTGTTAGCAATCAGTGGCTAAGTGCACTTGCTCTGTGGGAAAACCGAGGCCATGAAGAGATGCCAACAGTTTCTCTGTGAGAAGGGACCCGCCTCAAATTTGGACCATGACAATTCCTGCTAATTTGTAGATTAGGGAAACGGTGCAAAATGTCAGCAGTCACTGCTTGTGCTAAATAGGGCATCAAATTGGCGAGACTGATTCCACAATGTTGTACCGCTTCCAACCTCTGAACCAGAGCCTTCAACCCCCCTCCCCTCTCCCTCCCTCATCCGGATTCGCTAAGAAACAATCTTCGAATACGCGTAAAACTACAGGAAACCTCAGCGGCCCAGGAACGGTCATTTTTCAAGATGGCGGAAGGCCTACCTGGGAAGTAGGAAGATCGGATGAAGGGGTGGAAAGATCCGTCAAAATACGAGAACGGGAAGGCTTTGGGGTGCAGGCACTGAACAGAAGGAGGCGACGATTCTGTAAGCGAAAAGTGAAGACAAAATCAATACATAGAATCTTTTTATTCTCAGCTGTGTTTCTTTGAACATACAATTCTAACTTAGATAATGTATAAGAAAGCCAAATACCTTGGATAAAAATCAAAAATTGTTTTCATGGGTTTGTTAACGTAAGTATTTCAGTATTATTTTTGCCATTCAACAGCTATTTAAAACTATTTTATTGTTTCGATTTTAGACCCCAAAATGTGGGCGTGACAATCAACTTCACCTGAGCCTCTGCTAAAATATACAATTAGGTTGCAATTAGGTTTCTGTCATATATATAATACGTTGAACAAGTCTAAACCTTACCATTTCTTGAAGATGGCGCCAGTATGGCGTTAACTCCAAACTTCAGGTAGTTGGGGTCGCTGTTGGTGGACAGTGAAGTCTGTGGTGAGCATGTTCCGCGTGACACTGCCACTGAGGTGGAGGTGTTAACGTGGTCAGGTGACGCAGTGTTCAGAGTCGTGGTTCCTGAGCTCGGCGGAGACACGGTTGGTGATGGGACAGTCCGATGCAAGTAGCTGGCAGGTCGGCTGATCCTGAGCAGGTCCTCCACTAAAAAGCTGGAGTGCGTGGTAAACGCAGATTGCAAAGTCTGTGGAAGTGTCAGAGTAGTCGATGGCCGCAGGAGGCTTGGATACATTGCAGGTGGCGCAATAACACCTGGGAACATCATCGCACCGTCTGGGGACAGGAGAAAGTGTCACGTAATAAACGTCCGTCTTTTAATTGAAGATGATTTCGCTTAGGGTCCAACTGGAAAGACAGGCAGCACTCTTCTGCCCCTTCTTTCTAGGTGAAGGGTTTTATAGTGGACTGCTTAGCAAAGCCCTTTCAAAACTGACAGCTCCAACAATAAGGTTCAACAAAGTTCTCCACATGAGTTTCTTTCAGCCCGCAATCTGAGCCCTCTGATTGGTCCGAGGATGCAATTTATGATTGGATTAGACTTCATAAGCAAGCGGTAGACAATGTCCCTTTAACAAAGAAGGTGTAGTCATCAATTTTGCATATTGACCGCCTCTTTGGAATACGTTGTTGTATAGAATCTCAGCAGGGTTTTGTTTGGACTCCGCTCACACAGGCTAATTAAAAGCCTATTTTAAAAGTTTCAAACGTCATTTTGCCCCCGAATGAGAGAATTATTAAAAGAATTCTCTAAATTTATTTGAGCCCCCCTGCTGTGTTTACAAAATAGATCAATAAGTATTCGCATAAAAAGCTGCAGGCCATTGAATAAGACAGTGGGTCCAAATGTTTTAAGTGTATCTGGGTGGCAGAGTAATTTGGATTGAAACTAACCAATCAAGTATTTCCTAAATAAAAAGTGTTTCTCGTGCTGTTATATTGTGCAGCGAAATACAATATTGGGAATTAAAGCTGAAGAGTTATCCGGCTTTGCGTATTGAATTACTTTAATTTTTATGTATAGAGTTATATATTGAATTCACTGGCAAATATAGTGGATTTTAAACGCATGTATTTTTAAAGTTATTTCATGTTTATTTTTAAAATATACCACTAACAATAATAAAAGTTTTAAAGCGTAAAAAATGCTAGATTATGAACTCGGTTTTTAATATTCTAGATTCATTTCGTCATTGTCCACAACAATAAAAAGAGTGATTATGGTAAGAAATTTATTTAATAACCGGGTCCGTTTAAAATGTTTTGGGTAGTTTCTCTTCGTGCTGTTTTTTTCAGTTTCTGTCTGGTCCAGGTTATGGAATAATGTATTAGTGTATTAAAGCGATTCCTCGTCACAGAATGCTTTAACAGATGTGTTAAATATTATCGGTTTGAAAAGTTTCCTAATTTCCCTGGGTCCGCTGCACATTTGCAATGAGAAGTGTGCAGCCTTAACCATGCAGCCCTTATCCTATTAACCATGAACTAACTGTCACCCTCAGCTGTTTTGCTGTCTTTCTTTTCCAAACACAAAGCTTTCTGAAAAATCTTATTATCCAGCTCTATTTCTATGGACGTTTTTTTTGTTCTGACGTTTTTGGTCCATTATCCCCATGTCGCTGCTTTAACCATTGAATAAAAGTGCATCTGTGATTTATAACACATTTCTTAAAAAAAGACTGTTAAACCTCATATTAAACTCAAATTAAGGCGACGTTGAATATATGTTCTTCTGCATTGCAGTCTTAAGCTGTCCTACTATTCTTTTTTGTTAAATACCGCTTTCACCAGCTATTCGTTTCTTTAAGAAAGTAGGCTGTGCTTGACTACCCGTTTGTTACCAACGGAATAGCAAAAAGCGGAATAAGTTAAATATTTGTATTTGATGTTATTTGTAGCATAATTGAAGATACACTCCAAAAAATTTAAAAAATGAAGGAATAAGACTATTCCAGTTTCACACAAGTTAATGATTATCTTTGCAAGCAGTCTACACCATGTGGTACCTTCACATTTCTGTATTGGTATCAAAATATTTTGAATTAATACCGGAGTCATAGCTAATAATAACAAAAATAATAATAATAATAGAAAAAAAATGCGTTTTGCTTTTATATTGCTTTAATAAAATGCTTTTATTTGGTTATTTAGTATTGTGATCGTTGTGGTATCCAACTGCATGATTTATTTTACTGCTCTATATAGAGGGATAGAAAATGTGTATCTATATATAAATTGGATGTTTTTATTCTCTATAGACCCACTGCTGGCAGTTTCTCTGGTTTTAAGAAAGGGGAATGCCTTTGTTTGTAAGGTTGGGTCAGACACATGCTGAGCCACACGTGGAATAAGTTTCGTTTGGTTTGTCTGAGCACACCCTTGAAGAATTTCTTCCGAACCGCAGGAGAAAAATGATAAGCACCTATTGAAGAAATAGTTAATAAGGCAAGAAAAATTGACAAAAGGTTTTATTTTTTAAAATCTCTTTTGGGCGTGCTCTTTTCAGCGTCTACTCATTTAGGAGAAGAGAGTTCTGAAGTGCTGGGCTAAGACCTGTGACTAATAGTGTTTGACCAGTGTTCTGTCCGTTTTGTTCGGTGAACTATTCATTTTAAACTGGATATCTTCAATTTTATTTCTTAAAAGTCAATCCATCTTTGTCTCGAGTTTAAAAAGTTGAGGGAAGGAAAGTTTTCAACCCCGCGTGTGTCACAAGTGAAGTCAGAGGATAAATCTCCATGAAATTGTGCGTTAGACGCTCAGAACCCAGTAGGAGTCGTTACAGCAGGAACTAACGGCAGCAGGGTAAATGGCACTGTAGTGAACAATATTACAGATCGTCCAAAGAATTCGGACATGTTGTGTTTTATGCCTTTTCTCTTTTCTTCTGAGAAAAGCGCGTTGCTTTCAACGGTTTCAAATATTCCGTAACATTTTATTGTATGAACAATTCAAATACTGTACGTTGAAGCCAATACTCAGCTTTTGTTATTCGTCCACAAAATTATGGCCGATGTATTTTTAGTAACAGGTGGAATCGGGCAATAATTCGTGTTAATATTTATTGTTTTATTTTATTTCGTATATATCGGTTACTTTTAATGATAATACGAATGATTTACTGTAGCACTGAAGAAATTACTTACAAATTAAAAATCAACTCCGCGACAAATATATGGTTCAATTTCGTTCACCGGACCTTATATAGTCTTTGAAATGCATATAATTCAATCAATAGTTATTTGGTCTATAATGAAATGTGCCAATTGTTATTATCTTACGGTAAATCCCAAAAATGTAAAAACGTCTTACTTTTTCAATTGATGTTAACACATTGTGTGATCTTGAATATAGTTTTAGGCAACCGATTTTGTTCTACAAAAAACTTCTGCGCTGTGTGTTTAGTTCTGATTACATCCATCACCAAATAAGTATAATTTCATTTTGAAAAAATAATGAATCCCTCTGGGGACTGAAGCCACTCTCCAATGTGACTAATATTGCAACAAAACCTTACCGAGTACAAACGAGATTCTCCTAGCACTAAAGTTTTTCATATGACCGTTATAAAGTAACCTTTAACCTTTATTTAATTCAACGAATATTACCTATGGGTCGGATTTACCTAAACAAAATTAAAGCCTTAGCTTATTCCAAGTATCCAAGCCCTTCTGAACAGTCCCCAGACCCGCAATCTGTGGCAGTGGTATTAAGACACCTAAAACAGCACCTTCACAATTCCCTGCAAAAAGTAACTGTTGGACGTTCAAAGCTTTTTTTAATTCCTTTATTTTCTCCCGAAAATCCCTCTATTGTGCCAATCAAGCAGATGGTTTGCAGGAAATATAGCTTAGCCCCAGTGACCGAAACTAATTTCAACTAGCTTTCCAAGCTTGGCACGTTTGTTTTCCTTTACCAAATAGCGCAAAACAGCTGGCAATGGTGAATTAAACCCATTAAAGGCACATTTATAAGAAATTATATCCACATAGAATGTCTCACCACCTTGTGCGCCCGAGAGAAGAGTTGGGCGCATTTAAATGAAAATGTACCAAAACAGCGCAGTCCTTAACACAGCAGCGAGATCTCAAAACATTTTACTAAATAGATTAACTTGACCATTGTTTTGCATCACATTTATCAGCTTCATTAAGTGAGTGGCTGAACAAATATATTACCCATGCATGAAAAGCTCTTTTTGGATTGCTTTATTGTACTTCTAGCCTGACAGGTGGTTAACTGTTTTTCTTCCTGTTACTGGTCTGTGTGTGGAGGAGGGGTGAGAGTCATTTTTGTATTTATGAATAAATGGACAGCCCAAGCTAGTATTGTTTATCTTGAAATAATTCTGTGTATATATGAATGCATTCTCACTTCACGTGTTTCACTTCAAATATCTACTCTTTGCAAATAATACATTCCCTTGATATTTTGTTGTCTAAATATTAAGTCGACCCCCCACCTTCCTCGCAGTTTTGTTTATGTGGAATATGTCAACTGGAAGCTGTCATTAGCTATTTGTTGTCAAAATATTATGGCATCCTTTAATTAAGAAATATTATATTGGGTATTCTTGATAAAATATAATTTGAGTAGCCCTTGAACAGGCTAAGAAAAAGTACGGCTACCGTCCTATGATGTCGGGATGTTTGAACTGATATAGACTTTCTAAGTAGCAGAGGTGGAAGTTTTTGCATTGAATATCTTAAAGAAAACAGCTCATCTCAAGTTAAATTGAGCGTTTCTCTCTGTTTCTACCTCGGTGAGGTTTTAGATAAGACCTGTGAGCGAGATTCAGCTATTTTTAAAACTAACAGACAGTACCGTGTCCTAGTATCAAGCCTTATACTCAATATAAAACTTGTCATTAAGGTACTCATTCAGTTCTATTAAGTTCTCCTTTCCGACGAGTGTTTCTTTTACAACAGAGCAGTTAATTCGATTTAAATGAAAGTTAATTAAAAGCGTAAAAAGTTTTAATTGTGGTATTTTAAACAAAGAACATAACAGTACTGTAGATTTAACGGTGTTTTGTATGCAGTAGTATTTTCTGTGAGTGCTCGCATAAGTGTTAACGAGATTTCAACGCCTACCAAGAAATTTTAAAAATTAAATCAAAACAATATACAGGCTTTAAATGTTTATTAGATCCTTAATAAATTGTCTTAATTCCGTTCGTTTAACCGCAGGCTTCACCTCATCAATCAGTCCTACCAGCCGAAAGGAGCATGCACGGGCCCCTCGCACACAAAGGAAAGGTAAATCAGAAATACGCAGAATTGCCCCTTTTTTTAAAAAAAACAACAACATTTATTTTCGCCGTGAAATCCCTCGTAGAGGTAATGGGCTTTGTCCTAATGTCATGGGTACAGGAATATGTTCTTTCTTCAGGCTCGTCCTGATAGTTAATATCTCAAGACCAGCTGCATCTGTTTCTGAGTTAGACCCGAGGACTGTGGAACATTAAAAGGATTAGCGATGCTGTAAGATACAAAAAATCACTGACAAGCATTAAATCGATATTAACTTTGCATTAAACATAAACCTTTTTATGTTCAATGAAAAAAACCGTATCTCTTTGTACAAAGCGTTTCAGCTTGTCTTGGTTTCAAAGCACCTGTTCTTTGATTTGCTTGCTAGCCAAATCTGAAGGCTGAAGTTCAGAACAAGAACATTTTGTGTCGGTAGCTCAATGAAGGGTTTTGAAGGTTTTGATTTCGTGCTGTGTACGCATGGGTTTATGTGGTAATTCTTAGATTCATAATTCCTTTATGGTAAATGATTATGATGTATTTGCTTCTTGACAACAACATGCTCAAAATAAAAGAAGAATTGTGAAACCTTGTTGTATCCAGTTACTTAGATTCTACCATGAAGGTGTCACACATTTTTATATTTATCTAGCCAGAAGTTGGTACCATGATAGGACCCATGGCAATTTAGCAAATTTAGGTGATTTTGTGTATTAGGGAATTTACTGATTTGTTCTTTTTTCCTTGCTTGAACTTTCCATCTTGGTATAATCATATAATGGTGCCAAAGTCTGTTTTTGTGCTTTTCTTATACTCATAAACACTCATACTGTAGATCTCAAGTGGCCAAACTAAGAGTTATCTAAGAGCTATTGGATACTTGCTTCAGTGGCTTGTTTGCTATGTGACAGTGGCTTTTATAACTGTAGAGAAATGTCTAGTGAATTTTGTTCTCGGTGGTTGGTGCAGTTAAATATAAAATTCCAATTTTAATGTAAGTTCTGTGGGGTATCCTGGTGCTATTTATAGTAAGAGAAAGCTTCATTGGAATGTATACATTTGTAACAAGCACAGTTCCTGTGTCGGGTAAAAGAAACACCGAAAATTTCCAAATAAATTGTCAAGTGAATCCATCCATCCCTCCTCTAACCCCTTCATCCAATTCAGGGTCATAGGGGAGCCGGGATGCTTGTCCATCATCAGACACACACACGGACTTGCACACACTGATACCAAGGCCAGTTTTCCAAAAAGCCAAGTATTTCTGCGAACTGTGGGAGGAAATAGGAGCATCCAGCAAAAACCCACACAAACACAGGGAGAACATGCAAATCCCCCATTGATAGCACTCCAGGCCCAGATTTGAACCCTGGACCCCTGCACTGCACAACAGCCATGCTAAACACTGTGCCGCCATGCCAAGTGGCTCCCTAATGTTATAGATCTGTTAGAGAGAAAAAGCATTAGTCCTGCCTTTTGAACTGACAGATTATTGAGATTATTTTACCTGCCTCTAGTCAATGCCATTGAAATACGTTTAATTTATATTCTTTCACTTCTTGTTGATAGCATTTTGACACAATGCTTACTTTTTTGAGAGCATTTTTATCAGTAGAACCTTCACATCTTAAAACATCAGGATTATATGACCAGTGTAGGGGAAAGTTTAAACAAGTTACAAGTTACTTGTTTAAGGGATTGTTTCTTAAAATGATCAACATATGAGAGGGAAATAATAAAAAAAAGTAATCATTTATACTATTCTGTGAAGTTTGTAAAGGTAATATGTAAAGTAATAATGTTACTTCTTTAAATAAATTTCTGTCCTAATTCTCCCAACTACTTATGTAATTAAAAAGTAATCCCTCTCTGTAATTATAATGTATTCCATCTTTTCCCTCAGCACTGTTTATGGTTAGGTGCTAGAAATGATTTTTTCTGGTCTGTATTTTGGTACTCACTAAATGTTTGCAATTGAAGATCACATTTGTTTTTTTACAACTGTTAGCCCTTGGTGATAAGATTGTTGTATTTTGCAATAGGCAAGGAAAATTGTCAAATCATATTGGCAGTGATTTCTCTGGAGCAAAAGAATTAATCAACATGAATATATATGCTATTAATGAGTATGTTGGTGTTTCCTAACAGCATTTTACTAAAAACAAATCAATAAGCTTAATGAACCTTTTTTGAAAATGAAGTCTGATGGTAAAATTTGTAAGCATTGCACTGACACAATAATCTCATACAGTTCACACTTTTATTGCCAATTGAGAACAAATGCCAGGATATTAATTCAGAAATCTATAGAGAATTACTGACATACAGTGCCATGACTGTAAATGTCTTATGTAATTATTTGCATAATCTGACATCTAAAGCTATCGATCACAGTCTTGTATACAAGATTCTAAGATAATTAGTTTCCTAAAGTTTCTAAATGATTTTTGGACTTAAAAAATGTATTTGGCTATAAGTGCAACAAAGAGAAAATCAGAGTTGTAATATATGCTGTTATTAGCAGTTTTTAGATATAAGTGTGAAATAGATTGAAATAATTTCTAAATTAGTTGAAAGGTATTAAAATATAAAAGTAGCCACATTCATTTTTGAAATACTAGAATTAACCTTTGAAATGAAAGCTCAGTAGTTTCTTCATTAGTTAGATTGTCTCTTGTCTTGCATGCATACTGATTCAAAAACAACTCTGAATGTAAAAACAACAGAATACCCTCATTAGTTCTAGATTGGTCATGGGGCTTGTTGCATATCAATGTGGTCAATATATTTAATTGTAATTTTAATCTTATTAGAAGTAATATGGTCTCACAGTTTCACAGGAACAGTGAGGCCTTTTGAAGACTTTGCTGCACCTGGTAGATTGTTTAGAAATGCCTTGTAAATGCTTCTGGTTAAAATGTGGTCTCCAAAACCCAAGCTTCGAGGTGCAATACTTAAAAAAGGAAATTTCTGTGGCTGTCAACATGAGTTTAAATTAAGGGCAGAGGGATAACAAACGATGGCTTCAGCAAAAATTGACCCCTTGGTCATGCTAACCTGCAGCATTATTCTTATAACAGGGACACGTTTGAAACTGAACTCAATAACATTCAAACGGTTTAAAAAAAACCCTGAAGCATTTTCTGTCAGAAATAAGACCCTTTTTAAATCCAATAAGTTGTATAGGGCTCTTTGGCAATATAATGCTGTTCTGGAATTTCAGCCCATCAACACAATATTTTGCTTTGTTTTAGGGCTGAGTGGTAGGACCAGAGTAAGGCACCTTGTCGAATAGGGCCCATTGAGAAAGGATGATGGGTTGAGCGTGGGGCTACGAGGTGGCAGCGTGGGTGCATGTTTACCAGGGAGGAGTTGTCGGTTGTTAGCTGGCCTTATGAATGAGGGACGCTAGCGTCTGTTGGCTGGGTTGGTATTGATGTGATTTAGCCAAGTAATCGGATTGAAAGTGAGCCATGGTATTTATGTCAGTTCACATTTCGTCAAATGAATAATATGGATTGCTGTGCAGTAAGGACTCTGCATTGAGACTTTGGCCTGCAGTTCAGTCATAAAGAAACCGAAGCCTCATTTAATTCAAATATAATTCTCAGTGAAGCATTTACTGATTGATCAATTTGCATAACAGCACAAAACCTTTGCTTTTTAGGTTTTATTCGCTGCTTTTTTTGACCTGGCCTGTGAGTGTGTTTTGAAAATGAAAGGTTTTTTTTAAAGATTATTGAGGAAAATTAGATAAAATTTAGAATTAAAAAGCAGGCACCTGACATTTAACATTCCTAACTAAGAATGAGCTTTGGGCTCAGCTAAAACAAAAGGCTGGAACAAATGAATAATTATTTTTTGTAGTGTATGGCACAGTGATGCTTCAGGAAATTAACCCGTGGCATTCATTTCTAAGTCCTAATTGAGGTTTATTTCTTCCTTTCAGTACTGAAAGGAAATTTATAAACTTAAAATTGACAAACTTTAAATTGGCTCCCTTTTGACAGTAGGTGCAAGATTGAATGTGTAGATTCATTAACCTTTACAGATGTAATTTAGTAGTCCAGTGTTACTGTGTCTAATCTGCACTTTAGCTATGTAATGTGCAGAGATGATAATTCATAGGAATTTTAAAATATTAAAAAGGACATTTGGATTTGCAATTGGAGTTTTGAAGAAATCACCATTAATATTCACATACATATACTGTGCAACAAAATCAACAAGCCACTTTGTTATTATAATGAGAATTATTGTGAACCTGAGGCGTTTTCCCAGTTAACCTAATAGACAAATAAATTATACGTGAAAAGTTTGATCTATTTTCTTCCAGTAGATACCTATGATTAGTCAGATAATTGCATATTGCCTCCGTTATCTGCAGGGAATTATTATCACCTCTCCACAGGTCCCTTTGGCAGACCAGAAAAGTTTATATTGAACCAAAATATTCATTATTTTGAATGCGTTTTTTTTTTACCTCCGAATGTGCTTCTATCTAATCACAACTTTGCCTGTTAGTTCTAACTTTGTTTGCTTAAAGACTTAGACTATTAAATCCATGACTGAGATGACAATTGAGGATTAGTCTACTGATTGGTGTCAACAGAATGGCGACAGGACCAGCAGATCTGTTGATCTGTGTCTTCTCTGGGGGAAAGCCCAAGTCAGGATGTTGCAGACTAACAACCTCCTATTCCCCTGTGTACATATGAAGCACAATGACTGTGGGAGCAATTTCATTGCAGCCTGATATCCAGTGTAGCTTTCACTGTGATTGGCATAATAAGTTTATTCTGATGTCCTTCATGCAGTTACTGTAAAGAGAACAGGTAGTGAACTATCACCTGCCTATTTGTGCTTCATTTTGTTTTTAGGAAGAGACAAATCAAATCACATATTAGACACACTAATGACACAGTATAGAGGGTCTGAAGAGATAAGATGCTACTACATCATAGTTTTATTGCTAAATGCATGCATGCACTGTGTTCAAAACTAAATCTTTTATCTACATATACCTTCTAATGCTTCCATGTAGAAATACTTCTGCTGAAGCTTACAGTACATATGATGTACGGCACATATGCTATGTGTATGAAAATCTGAAATGGTACTCCTCTAAATGTAATCAATAGTAAATAATTGTGAAATGTCAACTCACCCTGGGTACAAAATATTTAATGCAGAAATCATTCAAAAATATTTTTAAGATCCAACCTTTAGTAACAAATTGTTTAAAGTAATGCAGTTTTTTTTATTTGAAACTCTCAGGCAAGCTTTAATCTCTCTTTGCTCATCCTAGATAATAGGAGAGTCATAATAAGGTTTTAAATGTAGCAATCGCATTCTAGTATTCTGGGTATTTCATTAAGCAATAGACTGCAGATTCCACAGAAAAAAATAAAATATATTAAATCATTAAAGGTCCATTTCCATGAAGTATTATTTCATAAACTGAAATATTCTGGATTACACAATTATAGAAATCATGTGATGTAGTTTATATCTGTACAAGTTTATGTAAGAATCTTGGCATTTCTTAAATAGTTCAATATTTAATTATTGATGAAAGCACAACTAATGAATTTATATGTGAAAGGAGAAATAAAAGAATAGTGATTCTTAATCAACAAGTTAAGGTCAAATCCATACAGTTAATATGTTATGTGTGTTCTTCAATACTTTATCCAAATTAGGTAGTGAGATTAGGAGCTGCAAATAATGTCACCTTATAAATTCATGATATACAAACCAGCTGTTATCATATTTATAAAGTATTATAAAGGTAACGATGGGCCTTTTCCAATATATTTATATAATATCATATTTTTTCTAATTTGCAATAACTCTACAGTAGAGGTTAAATATAATATTTTAGAATATATTATAATATATTTGTCAGTCTGTTAATACTGATTTTCCACTTCTAAAGTATTACTACGTATTATTTGCAACCTCTATTTGCAACAGTGTTACTAAATTCTTTTTTGCAAACAATTTGGATTTTGCTAAATTCAGAAACAGATACGAAAATGAACACAGTTCACACAGTAGCAAAATGTACAAAATGTAACCTAGCCCTTCTTCCTTCCAGAAGAATTTCTGTAAACGGTTACAACAGAGTGCTATGTAAGGGTATCTCAGACACAACAGAGCATCTGCCTCTATCTACGACTGGCCTGGGACGAAAACATCAAGAGTTTCTTTGAATCTGCTGTCTGACTCTTTTAATCCACATTCCAGACTTTAATTTTACTCTTTTTTTCTTTTTTTTGTGTCAAAATTACAGGAACTGAAAAGCAGCTGGGTAAAGTGGTGTTAATATCAGCATGTTTGATTTGAGATTATATATCTTAATCTTCTTTTATCTTTTCTGGTGTGAAGATCTGAAAGGCATCAAGAAGGAAGCAACAGTTGGAGCCCTGGGATAATGCCCACCAAGATACCTGCTGAATTCATGGATGTGAAAGAACCAAGTTCCTTTAGTCAGACCAGCTTTGTTTACTCAAAAATGTTCTAATTTTCTCACCATTACTACTCACTCACATAAAAGGGAAGGTGACATTCTTCCATTCATTAAATGTCACAAAAGTGTAATAATTCTACATGCTGGACACATGCTCATGGTATAATCAGTACGTTTTCAGGACAAAGCTGAATAAAGATAGATGTTTGGAGAAGCATCTATAAAGTAGTTTACTGTAAAGGATGAATATGATGGTGGCAACGCTTAAATAATACTCATGTTAAAATACATTTAAGCATGCTATATTATAACAATACCTCTTTGTGTCACTCCCAGAAATTCAAGGTGATAAGCAAGTTATTAAGGTGTAATTCACCAGCATATATAAAGAGTCAAATTACCGGACCTAAAGGTTGCATTTTATTTCAGTTATTCTAAAATGAAATACGTTTGAAAGAATTTTCAAGCTCCTGTTACATTATTACCCTTAAAAAGATGTTTTTAAAAGGTAGTTTTTAGCTTACAAAGGAAAAATTAAAGGTTTATTCCATGCTGAAAAGAGAAGGAAGGAAACGCAATGTTTCGGCTGTGGAGCCTTCTTCGGTTGTTTTTAGCTTACTGTACCTCTATAGCACAAATGTGTACATAAGAATAATAGAAGCATGTTGTGTTAAGGTTAAACAAGAGGAGGCCATTTGGTACATTTTTATCATTTTGTTTCTAGTAGATCTGTTTTTTTTTAATAAAACAGAAGAAAGGTTACACATATAGGAAGGCATTCAGACTGTAACACTTCTTTGCCTGTCAGCAGCTTCAATTGTGTCCTTCAGCCATTTGTTGAAGAATCCCTAGTAACTGGTATCAACAGTATAGTTTGTGAACTGGGAATGTTAATCAATGCAGGTGATTTACAAAGCCATATTAAATGACATTTGTAAACAGTGCAAAGTCAAAGTCATTGATTTTTTTAATGCCAGATAGTGAGTAATCTTAATTTGTGCCTTCTTATCTTTAAATTTGTCTGACTTTACTGAAAATATTCATTTTGAAGTAAAAAGAAAGCAACTGTATATAAATAAGTTTGTGTGTGCTTGGGAGTGTGTATGTGTGTACTTATACATATATATGTTCCTAGAAGTAGGCTCTGAACATGCCTTTACTAAGTGCTCTAAAGCTAAGTAAACTGCATGCAATCTGTAGGCAGAGAGAGGACAATAGATGAGAAGGTGTAGGTATAATGAGGATAAAGGCAAAAAGAAGACAGAAAAGGCTTCAGTTCATCTTTTTTGTCGACTTCATGAAGTGAACAGCCACAGTAGCTCTGTGGTATTTGCTCCCATCCACAGTTGGTCAAGACTCAGGGCAGAAAGGTCCTAAACATCCCATCAGGACCTTTTGAACTCTTGGCTACTCTGTAAAGAGAGCTTTTGAAAGAAGCACTTTATTCACCAGTCTGTCAGAAAGAGCGGGGTTCTGAAATGTAGGCTGTAAAATTGAAAAGGCAAGTATCCAAGGGTGGCTATACCATTAAAAAACATTAGAAGAACGTTAACAATTTTGGATGAACTTCAGCTTATCTGTTGGCTCCCATTTCTCAGATGTATTCAGCTACTTCTTTGTGATATATGTAGTGAGGCCTATAAAAGTGGCATAATACAGTGAAAGGTGACATTGAGCAGAATGCTGCAAACATTAAAATACAGTTTGACTGACTGAAGGTACAGAATAAAAGTGTTTCGTCTGTAAAAGTGCTAGAGAGAATTTATAGTCATTTTCTGCCAGAAAGTGTAAAGGAAAGGCCTCCAAATTTGTGCTTTGCACAAAACCCATCCAAGAGTGAAGAGGCCAAGCTGAACACTTGGCCTCTCCAGCTGCCTTGAAGTGAATGCCTTTTTCTCAAGGCATTGAATACTCTCTGTCTCTCTGCATACAATGTAGGTGTTACTGCTCCGAGAGAAAATAACAAAAATACTCACTTGAGAGCTAGAGCACAATCTTAAGGGTTTTTTCATTCTCACTCAGTCATGAAATCATGCCTCCTGATGAAGAGGGGAACTTTATACAAAAGCAGGGAGAGCTCAGAATGGCACTTTAGACTTTTTTTATGGGATCCTTTATAAACTTGATACTAAATTTGATTCTGAATAAAACATGAACTTTCTTAAGTATTTTTTTTAAATAAGAAACTTAACTATCTCAAACAATAAATGGAATTAAATCAATTGCAGAAAGAAGAAAAATTAAGCTTTGGGAAGAGGAGTGCAGAGATTTGAGTCTGGAATAATGTTCACTTGGTGCTTTTTTGTGTTTAAATTCTCATCGCTCTCACATCACTCACACCCAGGAAGCATTTTGCATGAGTTACTTTTGGCTGGAGAAAGATTTTTTTTTTCTTTTTTAAGGTTCACCCGGACAAAGAGGTTAGTTGCGAGGCTTTCTGTGGCAAATAACCCTTGCTGGGTCAGAGCAAAATCTAAGACTTTTAGGACCAAGGCTTTACAAAAGGTTTGTGGGGGAAGTTGTTAAAAAGGAAACCCCTTTCTCTTTGGGCTGAATGTGATGCAGAGATTAAAACTTTCATTTGAGATTTTGCTGTATTCATAGTACCGCAGTCTTGAATAGAGCCAAGTCAAAGCCCACAGTGGTAGCTTGCCCTTTTATTCTTTGACACATTTTGAGACACAGGTTGTTTTGCACTTGAAAGAGGTGAGAGAGGGAAACGTGGGATTTTGACAGCTGATATTGGTCTCTGAGCTCTTGTTGGGGATTTTCTAATTAACACTGAGGTCTCATCAGGTGGCCTGACTTCAATGAGTTTTGGACACAGAGGCCAAGAAGTTGGAATCTCATTTTACCTTCTAGTGTCTACTTTTTATTATGGCAAAAATTAAAGAGTAAAAGAGCTTGCTTCTGTTACGTGTTACCTGAAAATACTTAAAAATACTGTGACATACTGTATACCACAACAGAAAAGCAAAAGCTGTGGTCAAGTTCAACAAAACAGATGTCCTTTTCAGGTGTGAACTTCAGATGATAGTATAAAACGTACTTCTTGGGTTTCATTCATTTGCAGATCTAAAACGAGAGTTTGTCAATTTATACATTTTAAGAAGTGTATTGAAGTATAAAATGAAATATAATTAATGCACAATTTTGTATTATGTCTCTATTATAAGTACTGTACTGTATATATAGTGTATATAAATACAATCAATTAGTATAAAGCAGTAAATAAACAAAGATTTGTGGTGCTGGGCTGTATAGGAATTTGTGGAATGAAAATAATAGTAAATTAAATGAACAAAAAGTAGAATAGGAGGATAAGTCACTTGTAGATACAGAATTTTATCACAAAAATAATAGTTACAATTTTGTCAAAGTAAATAAAAGATAAAATTACATTTAAAAATAAAAAACTCCAAGCTGAAATTGTACAAAGGCTCACTTGGTATCCTCCTGAATAGTACTTTAATTGAAAGTGCTCGCTGGCTATTCATCCCCAATTTGAACTGCCTCATGTATAGGCTGGGGGTGAAATGTGCCATATCTGTAACACTTAAGAGTCTGAAGAGTTGGAAAAGAAGGCCGGGGCTTGTTTTAATCAATATCTGTATAGTTCTGGTTTGTGCTTCTCTTTATCCTGCCTCAGCAGGGGTGCTCTTGTTTGGCTGAATTCACGTGCCGATCCCACACAGAAGACTTTCACCTGTTGAAAGGCGCCACCAGATTGCTGACAGAAGCAAACTCCTTTTGTTCCGGCTTGCTTTTATTTTCCCGAACAGACTGTAATTTCATCAATTTTTCATGGCTATAGTAGCCATGAATACTTTACATTTCCATGTCTAAACATCAACAAAAAAGAAATTTCATGGCTTGAACTTATCTAAGGAAGAGCTACTGGCAGGAAGAGAAAGAAAACATTAAATTGCCTAAATGTAGAACTTGCATTACAGTTTGGAGACAAATATGCTCATTTAGAATCCACTTATTCCAAATTATTAAAACTTTGTATCAATAATATCGATTAGATTCTAAATATAAATCCTATGAAATGCAATCAGGTCCTATATGTGAACATCGTATTAGAAAATATTAGATTACAGATCATTTATGCTTAATAGTTGCTTAAAAACTTCAAAACTGGATCTTGTTTAACAGGATTATGAAAAATGTGTCTCATTTGACTAGAACAAGCTAAATCAGTTGTTCATAAAGAATTGTGCTTGCAACAAAAAAGAGAGCAAAGTCAGAAGACAGCAAACTGGGCGAGGGTACTATGCAATACAGCATTAAAGTCTTTGCAAAATATCCACTCTTTGAAATCTGACTTCCTATATAAATCTAGACTTGAAAGATAAAGAAGTGGCTCTGGAGTGGGCCCTTGAAGAACACCTTTCAGTATTTAATATTGGTCCATGCAATACAGAATTGTTGCTGGAAATAAAAAATGTACAGTACTATTATATAATGTTGCTCAGTAGCTATATTAGAGTTATTTGAACTCCTCACTGAAAGGGAGATAGTGATAGTTTTTGTTCACAAAATTCATGGACATGGACAAGTTTTAAACATAGAAGAAAGCAAACAGTTTTAACTGAAATTCATCTCACTTTAAAGATAATTTTGTGTATTGCTTAAAAATATTTTAAAATAATTGTATCATAGCTTAATAAATTGGACTTTAATACCTCTAGAAGAGACAGTTCTTTACTAGCATAATAAAGCACATGTCCAGAAGGCACATGGACAGCTGTCTGTAGGCACGGCTAGTCTCCAGTTTACTGACTTTGTAACTCATGAAACTCCTGCCTTTCACTACGTCTCCTACCTACCCCCAAACCCAGCTATCATAGTATTAGTCATAATATAACAACATTATAAATCAATCATACTGTCTTGACTCTTCCAGTTCTGTGCCGGTGAATATGTATACAAAAACAACAAACCCCCCCCCAAAAAAAGAATACATATAAAATCATCTTCAAAGTCCCTTCTGTACTGTGCTCTTATGACATCTTGTTGTCTTACTGAAATACAGTATATGTTGTGAATCCATACCGGTTTAATTAAGAATATATCTAGTTATATTCTAAGTGGTCCTTATCTATCAGAGCAGTGTAAAATTACATGCAGATTTCCAGAGTTATTTTACATTTTAACTTGCGTATTTGCTTAAATAATTTAATGTATAAATTAATTGGGTGTTTTATAGTTTCTTACCATTTATGAAGAAAATGTATTCAACACTAATGTTTAAAACGTAAGAGGCAACAGTACTTATACCAATAAAAAATTAAACCTATTTAAAGCAAGGAGATCTTAGTGCCAAGTTTTACTTTTTTTTTAGATATTATGAATTAGTAAAAGAGAGGGGAATTATATTAATTTATAAATTTGATAGAATTCTTCTGAATATATGGCAATTTCTTTCTGTAAGAGCAAATAAAATCCAAAATAAAGAAAGCTGCCTTCTTTAAATGTTATGTTTTTTCTATAGTTAAACATTAACATGACTTACGTAAGAATTTGTTTATCACTTAATTAAAACAACACTCTAAAATAAAGTAAGAAATAATTTTTCAAAAGGCAAGTCAAATACAATATACAGACATACTGTATACAATGCCCTATATACAAGTATATAAAATGTCAAAATTAAAACTTAAAACTTATAATGAACAGCACAACGATAAGTTTAAAATATCAGATAAAAATGAAAATAAAACAACCTAAACTTGGCACTAATAGTACATTCACATATGAAATACAATTTATTATGAGTATATTACAATGTACTGTAGCTAACTGAAATAAGAAAATCAGCAAATATGTTGTAGTATTTTACTGATTTTCTTATTTCAGTAAGGTAAATATAAAAACAGCATGGAGTTTGGCTTCAACATAGCTTTGTTTTTGATTAACTGAAGTTAAAAGAAAAAACAAATCAAGAGCCTAAGCTTACCTTTTTTGCATGCAATTCTTGTAGCTGTGGGTGCAAAGGGAGAGTCAGAAGAGATGCTTAAAAATTCTATGAGACAGACCTGTTGTAATTATTTTTACACAAGTGTAGCAGCACATTTCATTAACGCACCATGCTTTTGTTAACTGCTTTACATTTGGAAACAGATTTAAGTATTAAGTGCCTAATGTCTGGACCCAGGGAATCCTTTCCCAAATTTGTAACAGTGAGCAGAACAGACTGCACTACACTCTCCAAATGGTACACTTTTGCATTTGAATGTATGAATTATCTCGGTTTCTTAGAGACGGCCAAAGCACTTACATCTTAAATCCTTAAAATATTGTCAGCCTCTGTGAATGCTCGTGATCTAAGCATATGTGTAATTATTCTGTAATGCTCCCCAAAATGTGATTTCTTGCGTTTGCTTAGTGGATTTTCCCCATTGTTATTCCAGTAATTGTTTCTTTTTTGACCGTTTCTTTTTAAAAAAAAAAAGAAACGCCACAAACGAGCCAGTGTGTGCACACACCACATATAAATTGACAATTTACATATTGACAGTTTCTCCCATCTTTCATCAAAAAGTGCTTGATTTGTTTGAAGGGGCACGTTGTGGTCATGAAAGAACAACTTAAGATAGGATGCATTGAGTGGCGGCTTCACACAGAAAAAATGGTCCTAATGTCATGTATAAGAGACTCTGACTAAGTCATGTATAAGTAATAAGAATCTGCAGTTCTGTCAGTAGAGGTAAAGAAACCTCACATATAGAATTCCCTTTGTGCAATGATCAGACTATAACACAAAGTAGCAGCTTTGATATCGGGAGGAGAAACTACAGTCACAAACATGTTTTTTACGAAACTGTATTTTATTATTTAAGTGTGCTTAAGCAGGTTTATTTCATTTTGTTTCATGTTGAAAATATTTTTTTTTAATTTGGATTTGATGTTGTGGTGTGATTCATATGCGCAACATACACTTTAGTTGTCTGCCATTCAGCTAACTATCAGTGCTTGTGTTAAAAAGTAATTGTTTTTATGAAAAAACACTTAAATAGAACTGGAATGATATTTAATATTTTTTAAAAGAATGCAGTATATTTAGTTGGTAGTGCTTTGAAGTAGAAGTAGAAGTTGTGAGGACAAAGTTCAAGACTGTTTTAAAAATGTCTTTCTTTGAATGTCATATTTTCCAACAGTATCTTATCATACTAAAATTAATATTCATATGTAAAAATCAAATATAAACATATTCATTTTAATATTTTCATTTATGTTGCCTCATTGGTTTGTCTTTCTGTAATGCTTATTTCTTTCAAGGCTTAAAGTGTTTTAAGGTTTTTATCATAGATGTTCATTAGATAATTACGTTCTTTAGATAATTATAACTATACAAGTTTGGCACTTCTTTCCAGTGTGATTTTTTTGTAAAATATTAGGTATCTTACTATGTAAGTAGATTTGGATTAAATAACTACCAACTCTTATCTGCCGTATCTCCTGGACAGCAAATATGATCACTCTGGGGCTAAGAGTACGTTTTCAAAAATCGAACTGTGATAGGTTTAAAAGTGAAATTCAGATGGCACTGGTGTTGTTGATACTGCGTTGTTTTTCTGAGTTTATTTTTATGTTAGATCCATAGCGGATGATATAATCAGCAAAAGTGAGCAGGACCATATTTACAAACAAGTTCTTTCGGTGAAATTCCAAAAAAGGAAAAAGGTAAAAAACAAAGGTAATGAAGACGGCTTACTTTCCAGATTGGCATTAGTTCTCATGCTGGGAAAAAGGAAGAGCAGTTGGCCAGAAAGTGGTATACACTCACTTTTAAGTTTCCTATAAGCTTCAAACCTTATATATACATTGAGCTTCCACAAAGACCTTGAGTTAATTAGCAAGAAGTGTTGGCTTGAAGAGGACTTTGAAGAAGCTACATTCATCTCTTTTCAGTTTTTTTAATTCTAAATAATGAGAGGGGGTGACATAGTGAGAGTAGGGTTTTCCCTGGTTTTAATTTGAAACAGAGTTTAATAGACAGTCATTGTATCTAATAGGACATTCTACTGGCACCAGCCAACACATGACTATTTAAGTGCAAATCAACAATGCCTCTGCTTTTCTCTGGACATAAAAAAGAAATCTTGAGATCTGAAGGGTGATGGTAATTTTGGAGTTTAATTAAGACACTCCAGTTCATCTCTGAAGTTTTCTTTCCATAGTTAAAGAAGAGTGTGTTGAAACAATCTGATAGAAAAAAAATGGAAGAGTGGGTATTTGGGGGAAAAGAATTAGGATTAATTAAAAGGACCAATCATTACTTAACAAAAACGTAGCTCATGCTTTAAATTCTGCACACATGGTTTCTCTGTAGAAAATCATTGTGATAGATGCTTTAAAGAAGATCCCACCACCTTCCCACATCAAGAAGCCTGCTAACACAGAAACAATGTCAAGATGCATTTTCTTTTCAGATTTCTTTTTAATATCCAGCTTCCATTGAAAATTACAGTGAGAAATAAAAAAAAGATATTTAAATGCTATCATTGATCCATTGATTATATTTTCAAGATAAATGAGTCACAAGTAATCATCCTGAAATCTGAAATCCATTTAATACGTTTATAATACAAATAAACTGAGTTATAATTACCTGAATGCCACTCAAAGTGATGATGCTAGATTAACTTAAATATTTAGATCAATCCATGAAAATGGTTGCAACATTAAGTAGACTTCAGCTTGGTAACAGCTTGCGGAGAATAAATCCTCTCACAGAAGGTTGTGTTGATGTGAATAAATTCCATTTTTAAATCCTTCCTTGATCTAAGCTCGCTTAAGTTCCCTGAGGTCGAAGGACTCTTGGGGTCAAGGCCATAACAAAAGGTATGAAAATCTCTTTTCTCATATTTCTTTGGAATATACCATAAGCTCCCACATTGCCACAAAATTCGTTAGTAATAATAAAGATTAAGGACAGTACGTTTCTTGAACAGATTCTTTAAGATCTTTTGAGGCTTAGCACTGGCTTGAAGTTGTTCAAGTTCATTGCAGAATCATGGATTGTGCCCTTTGTTTCTTAGAAGAAAGAAACACTTGTTTTTTTATTTTACATTTCTTGGTATAGCAGATATGCTATTATATTGTGATCAGTAAGAGTTGCTTTGTGCCATGCATGTACTTTTTAAATAATTTCATATAAAACAATACATTGATAGTCGCATATTCCTGCATCTTCCATTAAGCACTAGAATGATTGCTGTAGTGCTGATCTGTGCAAAGCCTTTGTAAATACAATGGTTAAAGACCGCAATGCTTTTACATATCTTTTACATTTTGTATTACTATTGAATTAAAATCCTTTTAAATAGAATTGAATGAACATGTTGGATTTTTAAAATTGCATTACAAAGTAAAGAAAAATTATATCAAAGTTCGAAAATCTTTTATCTACACAAAAAGTGATCCCGCTACTGTCCCCAGTGTCCAGGTCAGCAGTCAAAAATAGCGATCACCAATTAATAAATTAATTTAGATTAGAATTGTTGTAGCCCAAACAGCTGGATTTTAACAGATGTTACACATGAAACCTTTGCTTAAAAAGCTTTAGCTGTTGACAGAGTCTGACACCTTTGCATATGTCTGTTAACAAGAGAGTGTTCTGTATTGGGTATGAATGAGGGGAAGCCTAAATGACTTTCAGATTAGCTGGAACAGATGGAGAGGTCACACTTGAACAACTTTACACAGGAGCATAAAGACAATGTTTAAGTGGAGTTCATTGCCTCTGACAGATACTGTCAGTCAAACCATGTGTCCCTCAGTTAGCCAGTAGCATGTCCCTTTAAGGATGAAACAAGGGTGGAAAAAGTATTGTTGTTGCACTAAAATTGTCCTAGTCCGTGTTGTAGCATTCGTTGTAACTTTAATTCTTTAAAGAGGAGAACACATTGCTGTGTTTTAGATCAGATTTTATAACTGGATATTTCACTTTTCTGTTTCATGTCATCCAATCAAGCCAAAGGGAAGATCAGCCTTGCTGATCTTGATGGCACTTTTGATTACAACACTGGCAACTGTCTCTCTGGCTATGTAACCCAAGAAACAATTTGATTTCAGATGCTTTTGGGACCTGTCGATGGAGTAGATGTGCCTTTTTTTGTGTAGTAGACTTTTGTGTAGAAACAAGTGATAATTAGAAGGCTGTAAAGAGCATAAAATATTGTTTTTGCTATGTATCATCAAAAGTATATTTGCTTTGTTGTGTATTAGTTTGCATTAATGGAGACCTCATTAAGCTTTTTTGTGGAGTACACACTTTTGATTAAATCGGAATCAAATGATATATAACTTACATCGGTTTGCAATGAAATGTCAGACATATGAAGTGTGCCTTTTGGAAACAAATAGAATATTATAGTGAAACATACTGTAAGTTAAGTTGTCCTGCACCTTACTGCTCCCCAAACCAGTTCTTATGTATTGCTTTCTGGTTCAGAAAAATGGCCACAAAATGCACAGTAAAAATAAAAATTAAAGATATAAAAATATATACATGCCTATATATTTAAATATAACAAAAGTGCATTTGAAGTTTTAATTTCCACCATTACTGCTTCAACAAATTCAGTCTATAGCAGTATTGTGATAGTGCTCTGCAACTGTGATCATGACTTTTTCTCTTCTGGAAACCAATTCTCAGACTGAAATGCGTCGAGATGTTCTTTAGTTAGTTATAAATCCTAGAGAGTTTGAAAGGGTACTTGAAATATTAATGACACCTCTGTCAATGGTTCTTATCCTTAATGTAAATTATATAATTTAAGTTACCTATCTTATACCCAAGTACCCGTTTCATGTTTTCTACATGCAGCACTGGTATGACATGCTTAATGTGTTCTATT